>NC_136015.1:14213167-14370667 GCF_048128805.1 Centroberyx gerrardi
ACTATTGTATAACTCCCACCTCACTCCCACATGTGTAGCGCTAGTTCTTGGTGCATCATGTTGCACTTGGACCAGTTTGTTCCTTGTCAAGACACATCCATCACATTAGCTTCTTATAGAACAGTGCCTTCAGATGGAAATATCAACTGGCCGCAGGGTGCGATTACTGATTTACTCACCGTAATGTTGCATAACCAAATCTAACAGCTGAGGAGACAAGCTAAACAACAGCTCTAAACAAATGAAAGGGGGATTAGAGTAGATGAATGAATGAATGAAGGAGGGAAGGAAGGAAGGAAGGAACAAAGAATAAACGAATGAATGAATGAATGAATAATGTAACCAAACAAAAGCACATATATTCATTCCTTATGAGTTGTGAATAGTGTTGGAGTGTCACTATCAAATGAACATGCACAATCTATGTACAATCTATCTATTTATAATGATTAAATAATGCAAACATGGATATTATTATTAGATTATAATGTGTATTTGAAGAGTTTTCTGCCAAGACTTGCACCCAATCTTCATGATTGCTGACATGGAATTAGAACATAATGAACTTATTAGCTGCAAAGACCTTTATTTGTAAGGCAGAAATATTTTTTTGGATAAGGGAATCAATGACATTTTTGAATTTGTGTTTCAGCAGCCTGACTCTGTAGTATTATGGCAGTTTAGTGTTGGTGCAGAACTCTCTCCCTGTTAGTTTGTGTCCTCTGTACATAAAAGGAGCAACAGCAGGTACCTGCCACTGAGATGGATGTGCTGTGTCATCACTTCCCCTGCCAAATGATGGCTTGCCTCACCTCTCCTCTCCTCCCTGCTCCTCTCCCCATCCACTCGCCCTTCCCTCCTCTCATCTCTCCACCTCTCTTTCTTTTTGCGCCTGGTTGCCGTACACATCTGCTCTGTTCTCCGCTGCTCTCTCATCTTTTCCCTTATCTCCTCTCCTCTGTGTCCCACGACACGCCTCTCATCATCCCGTCCCTCCTCACACCCCAACACCATCGCCTCACTACTCATTTTCTCCTCTCCTCTCCTCTCCTCTCCTCTCCGGTTTATCTGGGTTCACATGAAACTTTAATTGCATGTAAATCAAAGCGCTGCAGATGTGATTAGTCTTTTGTGCTGCTTTAATGAGTGGGGTCTGGACTGTTGAAATATGGTACAGTAGCAGGCTCCTGCACCGTTACTCTGTGATGGCTGAAGCCAAGGGTGTGCTCACCTCTTAATGCCGTCAGATGAAAGCCTTATTTCTTGAAAGAGTAAGGTTTGCAGGTATAAAATGGAAAAAAAAAGTATTACTTATACGATTTTTGAAATTATGGAATGTGCTTTAGGTTTTATTGGTCTTGTGGTCCTATACTCACCACATGCAGGACTGCAAATATCCAGTTCAATTAAGAAAAATCATTTAAAACAGGTGTTAAGAGCCTCCTCACAACAACAGCACTATATGTAAATTGTGCTGGCAGGCTAGTGATGAGAATTATGAGAATTATGTTTTTGTTGACATTTAAAAATGGTAATGAGCATGAAATCCACTCATCCTGATAAGAAATTGGCAAGCAATGGAGTAATAGAAAATGTTGCACTCTAAAGTCTGATAAACACTGAAATTGTGCAACCTATAAATTAAATTTGGGTGCATTGGTGCGCCTACAAATAATTGTCTTGGTGTGACTTTTTCTGAATAATTTCTTTAGAGCGAACACGGCAACACCTCTCCCATCGTCTGTTCTTTTCTAGCCAATGAAACTTCAGCTTTAGTTTGTTTACCTCAAAGCTGTTTTTTAAATTGGCTAAAATCAAATCCCCTTCCCAAGGCCTCCTCTCAAGCGCCGACTGCCAGGTAGATAGCTGATAATTGACTCCTTTCCAGCCGGCTACTTTTTTAAAGGTAATATTTGTTTGTAATACGGGCAATTCCCCCAAATCCAATCATTGTATTGATGTTAGGAGCGTTGGAGCGGTACACCAGACTTATATCCACACTTTATTTCACTTAATTTTAGCGCTGTGCCAGTGCAAAAGAAAGGAGCTATCAGACAGAGAACTCCTATTATGAAAACAAAAATGAAACACTCAGATAAAGTGAACTCACGGACACAAGCATTGCCCTTTTGATTTGACTCGACAGTCTTGATTTTGTATGGTACCTAAGTTTCTGAGATGTGACATTTAGAGGGCAGACATCATGGCAGCCGTGTCAACAACTGATGGTAAAAGTGATGTAAGTTTTTGTTGGTGCTCCTATGTTTTGAAGCTGGCAGTACCAATGCCACCAAGTAAACAAGTTCATTTAGAGCCCTGTGTTGACTTTTTACCCAGCATCTCCTGTGATGGAGAGGCTGTGTGTGTGGATGCATGCTTGTGTGCTTGCATCTGTGCATGCATACATTTCTCCGTGCGCCTCTCTCTCACACAACCAAAGTGCAATTAGCTTGCTAATTAGCTTATTCAAACATTACCCACATAGCATGTAAACACTGGGTATTAACAGAGGCTGTGTACAGAGGGGGACGTGTCTTAATTTGTCTATTTATTTCCAAGGAGGTCATGCTCTCTTTGAAGCCACTGAAGAAGGCCATGACTGGGGATGATGTTATTAATTGCCTTCAAAGATGGCTTTTGTTCAAAAGATGAAAGAGTCTGTGCTGTCAAAGGCTAAGGTCAAGGCTAGAGCATGGCTTGATTTCCATAGGAAGCAGCAATCTGATTTGAACCTTTATTGACTCTCATTTTTTTATCTTTTTTTTATCTTTTTATCGTGGGATTAACATGAAAAAGCAATTAGATCTGCGTCACATGAGGTTAAAAGTCAGATTTTTTGTTTGTGTGGAAATTTAGTCTTATTATAGCATGCTCCCAAGGTCGCATAACTGATGAAGCTGCATAAATGTCAAGTTTGTTTTCAGGCACACAGCCTCAAAAATATGCATGTGCAAACACACATGCACACCCACAAGTACATGAATCACGACCCCTGGCAAAGTTTTTCTGTGGAGTGACATGGAATATCAGTGTGATGATGCACTGATGACACATTGTATCTCTTACTCTCTCACTCTTGTTCTCTTGCTTGCTTTTTCCACTCATTGTCCTTTGCCCCCGCTCACCCACACACACACCCACCCACACACACACACACACACACACACAGACAGACCTCCCACCCACACCCCCCTCCCTCCCCGTGTTGCAAGCAGTGTCCACCTGGCTTAACAGGTGTTGTCGGCAGAACCTGAGCATGTGTGTTGTCTCCCCTCTCAACACTCACATTGTTTACTCAACTGTACACTGTCTGGCTTTCCCAGCCAGCTTTACACGAAGATCATCTTTGTCCCATCAGATTAGGAATGGAACATGAGGGAGTCTCACAGCAAAGATGCTTTTGGGAAACCGGATTTAGCGTGTTACAAAGACTCCCACAGAAAGAGACGGAAGAGGGGGAGGCACGAGAGGGGAGTGAAGGGTGTGGGCGATGGGAGGAGAGAGAGAGGGGGAGTGTGGGAGAAGAGAGGTAAAAAGAGGACAAATTGGGAAGGACAAGGAGGAAATGACAGGGGATGAACAGGGGAAAGAGGAAGAAGAGGACAGCGAAGAGAGAGCGGGGTAAAAAATGAAAAGGCAAAGACAACAGGTGGAGAACAAACGAGAGAGGAGAGGAGTGGAGAGACAGAGGACGAGAGAGAGAGAACACCAGTGGGAATACGGCGGTATCTCAGCACAGCAGAGAGAATATTGGTAAAGAAGAGGATTGAAAACGACCGAGCCAAACCAAAAGCACATTAGAGATAATGAAAAAGAATAACAAAGACGTGGGGGAGTGAGACAGGCCTCCGTACTATCTACTAATTGGGAGCGGCTGTGGTGACGGGAGGGAGGGAGGCTGCACAGAGACCACAGGGCTTCAGGAGTGAGTCTCTGGTGCGGAGCGCGGACAGTGCTGGGTGTTTCATTCTTTTTCTAATTAACGACAGCAGAAACAGTGAAGAGACTACGGCCTTGTCTGGAGCGCTTCACATACAGGAAGCTCCATAATTATTTAGGCAGCAATGTGAAGGACTTTTCAGCCATTTGGATGAACAGTCTACACTATGGGCCTTTTTGCACGTGCAAAAAACTTACAGGCAATGTTGCCATTCTGCAACCATGAATACTACACAACAGCATTTCTTATGTATTGCTGAAACAACACTGCTACAGGTAGTATCCATCAAGTTCATATCATCCACCAGGCAGCAGCAGTGTGATGTGGCTGCTTGCGGTCTCAAGACAGAGTAAGAGGTGTTAGTCTTATCTCAGTGAGTACGTTTACATGCACACTAATAATTTAATCTTAACCCGATTAAGGCAATACTCTGACTACTGAAATTGTCATGTAAACACCTTTATCTGATTATCTTTAGCGGAGTAAGGTCATAATCAGAGTTCAAGAGATCAAGTTTGATGTCTTGGGGCATGTAAATGCCTTAGTCTTTATTTATTTTGGGTTTTGTTCAAACTGCATATCAAAGGTCACCAGACACAGTAACCTGGATGTTTACAAAGCAAACAACACGGCGCATTGCAGTTGAGTAACGAGCAGTAGACCTGTTATTAAATGAATCGATGTAAAACAGGTTAGTAGAGAAGTGACTTCAATCCATGTAAACACTGTAATAAGAATATTGCTTTCAGCTGATTACTCCCAGTAATTGGAGTATCGCTATGTATGTAAACTGCTATCTCTATATCCACCCATCCAACAATTAATACCACCATTTTGGTCAAGTTGTATGATCAATGTGATCAATTTGCTACCTCTGTTCTGTATCAAAGGCGCTGTACAATAAGCTACCATTGCTCATTATCTGGAGAAATTATACTCTGAGCTGTGCAGCATGACAAAAGAATAAATGGTTGGACAGATCCACAGGGAGCATAATGATTATAATAAGAGGAATGAACAATAGTGACAATACTGACTACTATATAATTTTACACACACAGTGATGGCAGCTGTTTTGTTTTCAGGGTGTGCCCCAGTTACTTCAGTGGGGAAGTAAGAGTGAGAAGGATGAATCTGAACTGAAGCTGTCAGCTGATTTTGAACGCCTCCTCAAATGTGCCGGGGGAGGAGGTAAAACAGGAGGACCGAGATGACAGGCCGTTTTAAATGATTTTGCACACGCAGACAAAAATACACACACATTCACTTACAAATGCACACACACACACACACACACACACACACACACACACACACACACACATACACCAATGAACATAGACTGCATGTGTGTTACTGTGCACACACATGCAGGTCTGTAAACATGCAAACACAAACACAAGTTTGCACACACACATCTATCTATCTATCTATCTATCTATCTATCTATCTATCTATCTATCTATCTATCTATCTATCTATCTATCTATCGGTCTATCTGTCTATCGATCTATCTACCTACCTATACAGAGAAACAGCCAATATGAATCCGATCTAATCAGGGTTTTTGGGTTGTTGTTTTTTTTTTTTCAAAATCTCGGTCACACACAATTTAAACACAGTATTTTCCAGCCCTGTGTGATGCACCTCAGCAGGTGGGTTATCCTCTTTTTTCTCTCCTCTCTCATTCCTCTGGGAGAGGGAGCGAGAGACAGAGAGGATAGAGAGAAAAGTAATGGTGTGGTCAGACAGCCAGGGAGTTGCTCTAATTAGGTCCACGGTTGAACAGACAGTATTTACAGACTCTGTGCGTGTGTGTGTGTGTGTGTGTGTGTGTGTGTGTGTGTTTGGGAGAGAGAGAGAGAAAGAGAGAGTCAGATAGAGAGGTAGTTTGTGTGTGTGTATATATGTGCATCTAACGCAATTACAAAAGTGAGAAGAATGTTTATGAATGTGAGTTTGTATATGAGTTTGTTTTAGTTTTTCTGTGTTTTTCTTTGTATGTATATGTATGCATGTATGCCTGTGCATTCATATGCATGCATTTCTTTGTCATGCATACTTGTGTGTGCCTGCGTGTGTTTGTATGCGGTTGTATGCCTGTATTTCTGTGTAATGTGTACTTGTGCGTGCCTGTTTACATGCTGAGGCCATCAGTGTGTGTGTGTGTGTGTGTGTGCTTCTCACTGTCCAGGCTCCTATAGTCTCCTTTCCAAGGCTTTCCATTCCAAGTCAGTGCACCCTCCCTCCGTCCTCCAACTCCCCGACTGCGGCCTTATGTAAGGGTGTATATCAGGTCCAGCTCAGGTCAGGCGACACACATAAACCCCTCAAGGACCTTTCATTTGGACCGGGGTCAAAGAACAGATCTCTCTCCTTTCCTCTCTCTCTCTTTCCCCCTTGCTCTCTCTGTATCTCTGACTCTTTTACTCTGCGGACAAGAAAGTGTGAGAGTATTTATGTCTGTGTGTGTGTGTATTGGTGTGTGTGTGTGTGTGTGTGCGTGTGTGTGTGTGCGTGTGTGTGTGTGTGTGTGTGTGTGTGTGTGTGTGCATGCATGTTACATATGTACAGTACAGTATCAGGATGTGAGTGAATGTGTCTATTCTCACATGTGTTCCTGTGATTGAGTATTCTCAGATTTGTGCGTTTCTGTGGGTGAACGTGTGTGTGTGTGTGTGTGTGTGTGTGTGTGTGTGTGTGTGTGTGAGAGAGAGAGAGAGAGAGAGAGAGAACCAAAAGGAGATGAGAAGACAGTTTGCTGTGGAGGAGGGAAAGCTTTCCCCCTGTGTGCCAGGTGACGGTGTCTGGCCCTACTAGCAGATGGATCAACACTACTGCATTTTGATCAAGGGTTTAAATCCAAAATGTGATGCTAATGCTAAAATCTTATTCATCTTAGGGGAAGAAAATACCTGATATTCATTGTTTAATAATTCAAATATATGGAAGATTGCATCCTCTTACAGTAAGTCATGCCCTTTTGTATGTGAAAGCCGTTAAGGTAGATAATAAATTCATAAATATTCTACAGTGAGCTTTACAAGACAACAATCGTTTTATAAGAGAGCATCAAATGGTTGATATCTCATTTTGAAACAAAAGTCTACATTTGAAAGATCAAAGCAATCCCACATACAAGTTTTTTTGTTGAGGCTTTCAGAGGCAAGAGGCAAACAGATTGGTATCCATTCTTCATGAGGAGTACGCCTCGGTGAACAGATTCCTTCCCAAGGTTTTGTGGAGAAAAATATGTGGTCCGTGCTTTTGATTCGAAGGTGAAAGTGTACATGAACCTCCAAGGGCTTGTGTATACATATGAGGAAAGTAATACTGAGCCACATGACGCAACTGCTCACTGTGAATATACAAAGATTTGTTGGTGCATTAGAGAAAGAGGGAGAGACAGACAGATAGATAGTGAAATAATATAGTAGGAAAGATGAGATAATGAAGAAGGGAGGATGGAGTAACACATGGCCAGGGGGTTTGTGTGCGAGTGTGTGTGTGTGTGTGTGTGTGTGTGTGTGTGTGTGTGTGTGTGTGTGCGTGTGTGTGTGTGTGTGTGTGTGTGCGCGCGCTCTCAGTGTTGCCTCATCTCTGTGTGAATGCTCTTTGCAACATTCTCTCCCTCAGGCCAAGTTATGCTTTTAACAATTCATGCAGGGGCTAACACTAGGGCACAATACGACTGCTGATACACGGGGGAGTGAGAGAGAGAGAGAGGGAGGGAGGGAGAAGGACAAGGAAAGAGGGATGAAGGGAATATGTGAGAAATATGCAGTGACAAGGAAAAGAACTCGAGCTTGCCCAAACAAAGAGATATTACTGATAGCTTTTGATATCTCTGTCAGCGTCTGGCAGAAACACCCTTGAAATATTTAGTGGGAGAACAAGCTTTCTACCCCATGGTTCACCCAGAGTGGTAGGAAAGTGACGAGTGGAGTGAAGAAGTCAGAAAGTGTTGAGCGAACCAAAACAGCACAGTATAATTAGTTTAAAAATAACAGTCCTTCAAGTTGCACGGGAGCTATTTTATGAAGGAAGGTATCCCTCTGTTTTGTTTTTTTCTAAGGAGCATCAAACTCATTGAGATATAAACTGCACTGACGTACGCGGAGGCTGGTGCTCATTTGAGTGGCTGAAGGTTTCCTACAAGTACAGTACAGCACTTTGCCATGGCAACCTCGATTTGGAGAGCCACACAACTCCACTGCTTGACATCGGCATCTCACAAGTTCTATGGAGTATTTTGCCGACTTTACCATGGCAACATTCGCTGCTCGCTATGCTCTTCCAGTCTCAATAGCATCACTGATATCATGGCTGATAGCATCACTGCAGATTTTTCAGCAGCACATTCATGTGAACATCCAATCCACCCGATCCCTAAGGTGCTCTAATCGGTTGAGATCTGGGGACTGCGCGGGTCATTAGAGTAAACTCACTGTCATGTTCCTGGAACAATCTGAGGATGGTGTTGCATTATCCTACTGGATGAATCCATTTGAAAAATGGTAGACTGCAGCCATGAAGGGATGCACCTGGTCACAAACAATGTTTAGATAGGCTGTGGTGTTCAAATGATGCTCAACTGGTAGTAAGGGGTCAAATGTGTGCCAAGAAATCATTCTCCACCACACACCACCCTGTACCACTGACACCAGGCAGGACGGATCCATGGATTCATCTTGTTTATGCCAAATTCTGACCCTGCCATCCGAGTGTCGCAACAGAAAATGCATGTGCCTAGTGTAGCCTGATCTTCTTGTTCTCAGCTGACAGGAGTGGAAACCAGCATGATCTTCTGCTGCTATATCCCATCTGCTTCAATGTTGTAGTGCATGCTGAGATGCCCTTCTGTACATCACTGCTGCACTGGGCTGTTATTTGTATACTGGTAGCCCTCCTGTTGTCTTGAACAACTCTTGCCATTCTCCTCTGACCTCTCACATCAATGAGGCATTTTTGCCCACAGGACTGCAACTGACTGGATGTTTTTAATTTATTTTAGTTTATCTGTCCATTTTTGGTAAACTCTAAACACTGTAGTGTGCCAAAACACCAGGAGGGCAGTGGTGTCTGGGGTCATGGAACATGCGCATCTAGCACCAGCAATCATATCATGTTGAAAGTTGCTTAAAACATGCAGCTTGCCCATTGTAATGTTTAGTTGAACAGTAGCTGAACCATTCAGCCCCCTTTGTCTGCATGCTTTATACTCATGCTTCAGTGCAGCTGTTTGCATAAAGGGGAGGCATACAGTACATAATAAAGTGGATTTGTCAAGGCCATGGACTACAAGTGGGAGTGATAAATAGAGCAAGGATTGGGACCACTTTCAAATTCTCCTGTTCTCTCTGCTGCCTCTCACACACACCCACACACATGCACACACACGCACACACACATACACAGACAGAGACACAAAGAATATCTCAGTCTCTCTGTCTCTCATTCTCTCTCACTTAGCCACCACAGGATGACAGTAGGCCGCAGCTCTTGGGGACTTAAAAGGATCAGATTTGTAGATTCATAGTGCCACTATCTCGCTTGGCTGCCTCTTAAGCTAAGTCTATACAGTAACATTCCCTCCACTCCATGTAGCTGGAAGCGGCTCTATTGTTGTTGAGCTGTACAAGTAGGGAACGAGGTTGCTAAATAAAGGTAGTGGATGGGGGTGGTGTGGGTCCAAGGAGTACACAGAGTTGATGTTCCTAGTTGTGAGAGCTGAGCAGACATGAAGAGTTGCATTCTGAAATGAGATTGCCACCATTTGAAAAAAGTGACCAATAAAATTAAAGGTAGCACAAAATTAGGACCAATTATGGTAGTTTTCCAACGATAGTAGGTAACTCAGGTCCTTATTTGACAAACTGATAACACTGTGATTTAACAGACTCAGTCAGTCTCAGGATTTAAATCTCAACATTTGTTTTCCAAAATGATAAAAAATTTTAACATAACATTTAATATTTACATGTTTCTTTACCTCCTGAACAAGGCTTGGCTACTCCCTCCGCTACACATTTTCAGATTGCAAGCAATACGTTTGGTCCCTTTCAAAACCTATACCAAGGTAGCCGATTTAAATCTCAGTTCAGCTAGAAACATTTTAAGGGGTTAAATATTTAGGGAAATTTTTTAAAGTTTTATAATGCATTTAACTCAAATATAGACCTGTTTGCATGCACTACTCATGTAAAAACTATTTCACCGCCTCAGAAGTACAGCTAAACTCATCTCACATACTGTCACTCCTCAGTCAATAATGTCAAGCCAATTGCTCAAACCATAAACAAAGCCAGTAATGGTTCACCAGTGTTTCAACAGAAGACACCAGCCATACTGTAACTTCAGACTGCTGCTTTAATTCCCACCCCATGCCCCCTCCTGAAAACGCTTTTTTCCTAATTTCAGCTCATTTCAGGTCACTAATTTGTTCTTAACCAGCTTACCTGGTTAAATGAAATTTAAATAATGAAACAACCATGTTGACCAGATGCTATACGGATGTCAGGACACCTGCTTGAGATTTTTACCCTGGCTCAGCAAGACGCCTTGCAGATAAACTAATCTATCATTTATCAACTTTCCCAAATGAAAACCCACATACTTGTACTCATGTTCTGACTCTTGCTCCAACATGGGTTGACATGAAAGATTGATCAAAGGCAACATGTGTGTGAGCCTGTTATGCGCTGTGTGGATACTGTACTGTGTGAAAAAGCACATGCTCTTACTGTAGATGATAGAATATTCATGCGCAGCGAGACAGTGGTGCGGCTCTTCTTCTTTGGTGTTGTGAGATAGTTATACACAAAGAGACTTAAAGGAAAGAGCTCCGTATTAGCTGTAACACCACTGACATTCATTTATGGACTCACACAGTGAATCATGGGAGAGTTGGGGGAAACGGGTGTTTAGCTTGGTCAAGGTTCAAAAAGATGAAAGGGATCCAATGGGGCACCTGCTTGGGAATCCTGCTAAGACTGCCAAAACAGATATTCATAATCCACAATGATGGTTTTGGTCCATGCTCTGAAATTATGAACTTATTCTCTGCAATATTTGATAGTTTCAGCAAATATTGTGCAGCAGTTTCAGAGGAAAATGTACATTTTTACGGTTTTCACATCACACATGCATATGCCTTCACTGGACTCATGCTCTGTTTTTTTGTGCTCTTTTTGCTATGCTAGTACGCTGTCCCTCACTCAATCACCTTGTATTATAAAATTTCTGTTACATGCAACTATTCCCAGCTGAATGTGTTTCAGCTTTTATGGGCTAATAATAAGGTGACGTGTCAGACGGAGCCTCTGAGTCAAAGCTATTCTGACTAGAAGAAATGCCAAGGCTGTTCTACCTTCAAGGCTCAAAATTGATCCTTAATCTTTTCATCAGGTACAGTGAGAGAGGTAAAACCAACACCCATTATCAGTGGCTACTGTGAAGTTATTATTCATCACCTGTATAATGCTTTTTAATCTACTAGTGTCAATGTAGAAGTGAAAGAACTGGGCTTCTTCTCATATTCACAGTGTTAAAGTTTATTGGCTCTTTGTCTCATGTCGTCTCTCTCTGTCTCTCCCCTGTATCTTTCCTCTCACTTTCATCTGCATTCTGCTCACTAAAATAAAAAAAAAAAAAAAAAATTAAAGGAAGGAATGAAGAGGTCATTCTTGAGAGGCCTCTTCACTGAGGCATTGCACCCATCTGCTGATGTAAGGCTATATTTGTTGCTGCATTAGGGAGAAAGGAGGAGATTCCTGCATAATGCATCAAAGCCTGCGTGAATGTTCTAGAAGTCTGAAATATTCACGCTTTTTCATCCCTGAAAACAAATATTGTGTGTGCGTGTGTGTGTGTGTGCGCGCGTGTGTGTGCGCATGTGTGTGTGTGTGTGTGTAGGTGTGTGTGTGTGTGTGTGTCTGAAATTCATGTGCATTATGGATGTGGTTACTTCTTCTTCATGTTCTTCTAGACTTACTAACTGACCTCTTAACCCAACTGCCACAACTCACTGCACAGTAATATTCTATTATTGTGGAGTTTATTTACTGTCCAAAATATTTCAACTGCATAGATTAGATTGCACATGGCATCTTAAAACATAATGTGCACTCTGGGTTTAGCCTTTAACGGGTATTTGAATGTATTTCAGTCATTGTGGCCTTCCACAGATTTTAACTACCCCCCCTATAGGATTCAGACTGGCCAGGATCATCTGTGAAGTCTCCATTTAGAGGCCCACACACAGTCATTACCACGTTACCCGTCGTTAAACAAGACATCACCCTTCTCGGGTTGAGTAAAGCTCTCTTCAAGGACAGCAATTAACCTGCTAGAGAATGCCTCTTATCCCCATTTTTCTCCTCCTCTCCTCCCCCTTTCACTCCCTCGTTCAGTCTCTATTAACAGTGGAGGTGTTGGTGATGTAAGCATTTCTAATAGTCTCCTTGGGGGGCAGGGTAATTTTTTTATCTGTTTCCAGCAGTACAGCATGGCGTAGTTATATGTGCATATGGGTAAAGCCTTTGTGAAGGTAATGAATTGTATCCAGCTCTGCAATAGTTCACTTCCTCGTTGTCAGGTACTGAGAGCCCATTGGCTGAGCGTTGATTTATTCGGCAGCCCGAGGATTCTCTTTCTCCCATATTTATCTCCGAGCACAGGGAAGAGTATGGGAAATTTAATTTTTCATTATTCATTAAGACACATTTAATCCCTGTTTGAATGGTTGGGTTTAGCTGCATTTGAATGGCAAATGAAGCAGGACTGGAACTGCAAAATTTTGATTAGCCCAAGAATTCAATTTCCGCCCATTAGGTAACATCATTTATCACCCATGGCTCAAATATTAGTTTCACTGAGCTCTAAACATAAAAGTGTATAGTATATTCAATGTATTTAGTAAGTTCAAATAAGCATATAAGCCTCAGCAAGTTCAAATAAAGTGCAGTGAACACGGACAGTACATTTTGTTGGCAAGCAAGAAACTCCTTTCTAACAGCTTGTGCAAGGCGGGCAGTTTGACAAGTTTGTGAAGACTTCTGAGAAATTGTAGACCTCCTATTTCCCTTTCTATTTCTCTCTCTCCCTCTTTGTGATGGATGGACCTTCTGTCCTTCCTTTGACAACCTGCTGCCATGTGTTGTCAGATAACACAACCTTACCCCCCCTCCTCTCTCTCTTTCTCTCTCTCTCTCTCTCTCTCTCTCTCTTTCACTTCACTAGGTGTCAGGATAGCAGTCTAAGGCCACAGAACCATATTAGACATGAACACTATGTTGAATGACTTACATGTCAGTGTATGTCAGATTACTCAATGTGTGTTTATTCAAACTTCAGACACTTTAGATCCATTCTGGGTAAAAACAAACCCTGGTTCCTGACATTTCTCAGTTAAGATTTCAAAAACACAAATGATTGTATCCTCAAGAAGAACAGAACCATTTTGCAAGCAAAGCTGTAAATATGATGCATAACTTCATCTGTAATAACTATTACAGATTGCATTGCTCACATGAGTGATTACATTTCAATCATTTTGTAAGAGCAGGTGTCAAATTTTTCAAATGGAATGAAACACTTCATATTTAAAAACACTGATGGAAATATACTGTATATTCTAATGATAGTTTGTTGTTGGAATTTATTTGTTGATAAATGCAACTAAAGGCATTACAATTTGTATGCCAAGTTAGACCACACTAAGAATTTTGGCATGCATATGCATCACATTTCAGGTTTGGAAAATACATCTGCTTGGCATTTCAATGCTCAAAACATTTCAGTCTCCTGGATGACAGACATTCCACTGCACATCCACATCTTAAGATTAACAATTAATTGTTTACTTTCTTGAACACAGTCTAACAAATTGATGCAAATTCAGGGTTCAATAGATTCTCTTTCAGCTTCCTCAAGCCTCAGTTGGACCAAAGTGTTTTACAAAGCCACCAGCTATTCATCCTGATAAATCCAAAGTGGCATATTCTCAAAGCACAATATACAACCTGCTTCCTAACTGGATTTCATGCTCTGCTTGGTGTTGCAGAACATGCATGTAAGCTGTGAACATAGACTGTTATAGCCTCCATCTCCTCTGCTGTTGACCTTCCTAACCAGTTGGCTCCTGCCTGCATGTGCTTGTTCCTCTCAGCCTGTCTGATGTGTGGCTGCATGCTAGCACACCCTTGTACACGTGAATATACACATTTAGAAAGGCCAGACGCCTTGCAGCCACGGAAATGTTTTTGAGGCAAATGTCAGCTGACAGTGAGTAGCAAAAAGCTAAAAGATGTTCACATCACCCCCATAGAGCACATTTGCTCCCATTCTCCCCCCCCAGCTCCTTTGCTTCCGGCTTATTCTACCCACAATATTTAGATTTCCGACTCTTTTCACATTCATTCAGTTCGGAACAAAACAAACAGGCAGACATGGCTACGCATCCCAGAGCTTAAGAGTACAAGTGCAGCTGCTCACTGTATGCCTATGCAGCAACAAGACAGTTTTGTGCAAAGAAAAAAAGGCGGGATTGAATTAAATAGGGCATTCAAGGATGAAATTATAATGGAGTTTGGGTAAGATGTAAGATGAGAATGAATATCTCAGTTCAGACAGAGACAATTCCTCTTGCTTCACTGCTGTGTAAAATCACATTGGAGATGACAAAACAATGCACTTATGGAGATCTGGGATGGGGCTATTGTCATAATAATAACACATAATATGTCATATTATGTAACTGTGACTGTGTGAGGTAGCGTGTGTGTGTGTGTGTGTGTGTGTGTGTGTGTGTGTGTGTGCTTGTTACATTATTATTTATTTGCCTGAGGTATAAAACTAAATTATTTTCAACATTCCCAGCTCCATAGTACAGTATTGTCCCAAAAGAGTGAGGGATTTTATAGCCGCCCTCCTTTTCGCAACAGATATGCTTAATACCCCTTTAAGGCCAATTTATCTATTTTATGTATTCCCATTTTACATAAAAGTACAATTTCATGGACGTTTAACTCCAAAATCATTCAATTAATGTCTCATGGACAGAGGAGAGATATTTGGTTGTATTTGAGTGTCTTTGACTTAAGTTGCCATCACCATTTAAGGTTCAGGTCAATATGGGAAAATGAAGACTGTATGACTTTCTTGTCTGCTCCCCTAAGCCTAGCTCTCATTTTTATTCATTTCCTTGCTCATAACGCCCAAACACTTTATACTGCTGGTGCTTTGATTACTTTAGAGCAGAAATGCTCCGTTAGCCGCCTGGGTTTTATCAAATCTGGCTCTAAGCTCTTTAGATGATACAGACTGAGGCTGCATTTAAATCCCCTACAGAGCATTCACTTGGAAATTGCCAGAATCTTCCCAATATTTCAGCATCTACAACATTAGAGTTATGTTGGGGCTAGGGCACCGTAGACAACCTCAAAGTTTTTGTCACGAGGGTCTGACATTAGAGTATACCAAGTGCAGTATGAAAACTTGTTTGAATTAAGATAAATATACAAATATACAGAATTACTCACTCATAGCACCTCTTTGATAGTGGCAATCATGTGCAGCATCCCACTGCTTAGTTACTGTCATTGTCTTGGAACTTGGATTTCAATAAGTTCTTTATCAGAAAACATAACGCAAAGTTATAGTATTATAAAATATCTAGAAACAATAGAAAAAGCAACAAAAACTACTAGATCTTCAGTCTCATCCAATCACACTGCACAACAAGGTTATTGACCTCATCGATGTGACCTCCACCCCTCTCACATGATCTACTTGGTACGTTCCTAATCCCATTGTGCAGTCTGCTGTCATGAATGGCTGGGCTGCTAGCTGACACCTCTGATTTGCTGTATGGGTAATGATGATGGCCAAGGTCTGCCAGGCCCAGCCGTGGCCCGTTCAGCCTGTCCATTAACGTGTGTCTGTGTGTGTGTGTGTGTGTGTGTGTGTGTGTGTTTGTTTGTGTGCCTGCACGCATTTCAGTCTGTCCATTAAGATGTAAGCAAATTATGTCTGCCTGTCTGTCCATCTGCCTATTTTTGTCTGACTGATAGACAGACAGTGGACCGGGTAAATAAAAATGTCAGCTCCTTGACATCACTGCCTGTCTCGCAGGGCATTGTGAGATGGGAAAAGGAACTGAGGTTGATCCAGATAACCATTATGTTTATGTACCTGGCCCCTGAAAATGTATCTTATAATGTTAAAAAAAATGTCCCTTTCTCTGTGCTGTGCAGAGTATGAATGACTTTCCAGGAAGCAGTGAGACCTCCTACTGTGCTTTGCCTTACATGCTGGTGTCCAGTTGCCTGGTTACATGGGTAGTTAGCAAAAATGATTTGCAGTGTGTCTTCTCACTCCCACTCAGAATGGAGGATATCTGACAGTGTGTGTGTGTGTGTGTGTGTGTGTGTGTGTGTGTGTGTGTGTGTGTGTGTGGGTTACATTGGTGTCTGCTGTCATCAACCAAACAAATAATTGACAAACTCCAGATTATTCCTTTCTCATACCAGTGCCCATGTCTTCATCTTTCAATTCAGCTTCAGGCTATGAAGAGTGTTGGAGTTTGAAATGTAACTAAACATCGCTGTTCTCTCAATTGCCTTTTTGTAAAAAATGGGTTTCTAACATAACTCACAATGCTACAAAATGTATTCCCCAAATACAGATAAATGACTCAATAACATCTTATCAGTATTCTTTACCAGCAGAAGTTGAATCTAAAACTCTGCATATCATTGGCAGTGTTCGCAGTATTGTGTTGTATCCATCTCCTCTCAATATGGCACCTCATTAGATACCCATCATTGGCCGTGGCTGCTGCATCACTGCAATCACTCATTTGATTACAAACCAGTGAAAACTAGTTTCTACATGCTTGCCAGCTGTGAGCGTCTGGCAAATAATGTAGCAAGTGTGAGTGTTTTTATACACTGCAACACAGCTATATTAGTAGGCATATAACGGAATGAGAAAGTGTCAGGGAAAAACAAACATTTTTATGCTTGCATCTAGGTGATGACTGTAGGGTTACTGTACTGTACTAAGGGTTGAACTGTGCATGTCTGAAATGCCTGTGCTAGTAACCTGCTTCTTCTGTGGTCATTTCAAGTGAACAAACAGGAAATAAAACTTCCTTACAACACTTACTGTATAAAAATGTGCCAAGATGTCGTCCTCCTGATTCTTTTCTTATTCTTATTCTCTCTCTCTCTCTCTCTCTCTCTCTCTCTCTCATCACAGGAATGTAACCCCTGTGATGTATATTCCAGTATCTCAATATCTATCCCTCAAGACATCTCCATTAGTATTCATTATGGTCCTGCTATAGGATCAATAGCTAACACGGAATCAATGGCTTCGGTGCAATAGGCCAAACACACTCCTTCAGCTTCACAGGCATTCTGGGTTGTGTGTGTGTGTGTGTGTGTGTGTGTGTAAGAGAGAGGGGATCTGTATGTTTGTGCGTCTGTATGCATGTGCTGCATTGATTCCTACATAAACTCAGCAGCTGAGGTATTGTAGCCTACAAGCACAGAAACCTCATGAAGCTGCCATCACTACAGTTGAATAAGCAGAGAGACAGACAGGAAGAGATGAGGAGTGAAGCTGGAGTGAAGCTTGGCACCCCATTGTGTATGTGGGGGGGGAAGTGGGGGAGTGTGTAGGTGGGCGAGACCGAGAGAGAGGGTGATGTGTGTGAAGATGAGAGTGAGATGAGAGTTGTCTCTGAAAGGAAGAAAGCATAAGAGTCAGACGGGGAGAGAAATGCATACAGACATAAAACAGACCTGGCAGAAAAGGACACGGGGTGAGAGAATGTGTGTGTAACTGCACAATTGTTTGCTTTTCCATCATGACAACTCACGAAACCGAGTCCATTAAACAAAGCGAGCAAAGATGGATCTGCCACCCCGTGCCAACTGAGACGTAAGCCTCATAATCATTCATCAGCTGAGTCTCTCCCCAGTCATTCCTTCTCATACACTAGCAGTGTGTTTTACCCACCCAGTGTATAAAAGATTGACCAGATCAATGAAAAATCTCCCTTCAAATGTGAGATGTTGCATTTCTCCCTCTCTGCAGTGACATGGTCCACTTCCCTTTTTTTTTGACTTATCATTGCTGGTATTATAATAATATGATATGACTCCAATCCAAAGCTAATCACTCGTTCTAACTCTGCTCTAAGTTCTGGCCAGTCCAAGCAGGCTGTATAAAACTGTTGATGGAAGTGGATTTCAACATTTCAGTAGTACAAATATGTATGATCTTGCTTGTGTCACTTTATGGTTTTGCGTGTGTATATGTATTTCAGTTTATGCATTTATTTGTGTGAGTAAAGTAGGTTGCAGGGGACTAAACCAAGTTATGCAACAAAGTGACAAGTCATTAGGAGGCAGTTGGCCAGGACATTGGTGATTGACTGGAAGCCTAACACACAATTAAGTTGCATCCATAATAGCTAGTCAAACGAATCACTTCCCATCTATTTGTATGTGTAACATGCTTGTACACACATATGCTTGAGTATGTTTATATTTGAATGCACACACTGGTGTATGCAGTCTCCCTGGAATATGCATGTTTCTGTATCATGCATATCTGGGACTGTACATACGCGCACAATTCAGCAAGTGTGTGTGAGAGAGAGAGAGAGAGAGAGAAAAAAAAAGCGAATGTGTGTTATTTACAGCATGGGGGCTGCCTTTGGCGGAAACCTGAGCACTTGAAAGATAGCAAGACGGCCAGAATCTAAAAATACCACGGCTGAGTGAGCAGGGCTTAAGAAGAAGCAGTGGCTGTCTCCACTGTCAGGTCTGCCTCTTGGTCCTCAGGCTGCACTGCCGCCTCAGAATGAAATATTAGGCGATACCAAACGGAAACAAATCCATCGAACACCAGACAGTTAATTTAAAATGACGGGCAGAACAAGTGGGGGGATTTAATTTTTATGTCGGGATATTGAACGTTTGATCTGTTTTGGTGAGTCATTGTGGTGCAACAACAATAATGAAATAGGGGACGGATTGTTTGAGTCACCGTTAATCTGCATAGAAAAAAAAAATAGTTGTGCTTATGAAGAAATGATGGTTTAAAAGAAGTTTTTGTTTACACAATAGAAACATTATCAAGGATACTATGATCTGTAATTTAAAAATAATGAGCAATGCTTTTGTAGTGTTTTGGAATGAATTCCTTCTATGTTACTATTATTATCCTTACTTAACTATTTTCTTTCTTTCTTTCTTTCATTCTTTCTTTCTTTCTAATGTCATTTTATGAGTTGATAAAGTCATTTTACCTGACAAATTATGTATTATTTGTGTTTTATGTGAAGCACATTGAATTTGCCTTGTGTATGAAATGTGCTACAGTATATAGATACAGTTTGCCTTGCCTTGCCTTACTCACATGCATTTGTGAAGAAGCTTTTCATAGCAAACAGACCTATAGAAAGACAGCACAGACCTTGACTTGCACATCAACAGTGGGGGAATTGCTGCATCTTCTTCAGCCTAGATGTCAAGGTTAGGCCCTGTGGCGGTGTGCCTGTCCTCCTGGTCTCTCTTTCTCAAAGAATGACACATGAAGGAAAACATTCACTTCCCACACATCCTGCATCCCATCCCCCATCCCATTCTCTCTCTGTCTTTCTCTTTCTCGGTCCCCCTCGGTCTCTCTCTCTCTCTCTCTCTCTCTCTCTCTCTCTCTCTCACACACATACACTCACAGCCACAGAGGGCCATCAAATGTGTCTAATATTGTCTGTGCACACACACATGCGCACAAACACTGGCTCCAGTCCCAGTGCTTTGGCGTGCATTGAAGGCAGACTGGCCAGAAAGTCTACTGTAGCTTTCATCCATCCATCCATCCATCCATCCATCCATCCATCCATTCGTCGTGACTCCAATCCTCCCTCTTTCTCCACTGCCAGGTCCCAAGGGAGCACCTGATATGTGAAGTGCACTACAGAACTGTGAATAAGTATGGAACCGCTCTGGAGTGACTTAAATTGGCTCTTGGCAGCCGGAAAGATGATATTGCCATTTGCAAGGCTGTTAGTTGATGGTCACTTAAATCAAGCCTGCAAATGCTCTACAGTCGATATTCTTTACACCTAAGGAATCTTACTAAAAAGAATTCTGAAAGTGCCCTAATTAAGATAAAACTAGTACTTTAAATAGCACACTGAAAAGCAGTCTTAAATAGCCCTAAATGAAACAAAATTAGTTCCTATTCTAAGTAAGCACATATTTAACGTTGAATGTGCAAAAGGGATATGGTGACCAAGTTTGCACGATGAACACTTGCCCTGAGATTTGCATTCTGCTCTGCGAGGCAAGCTGTGAGAAAATTATTCCGTTTAGTCAAATCCAGAACTTGAGTTGAATCCTGAAGACTTGAATTGAATCGCCCTTGATGGCGTGTTTCCCCGCTGCTTATCTTCCCATAGACATAAACACACACACTTACACAAAGCAGAGAAAATAGAGAGAGTGAGTGTTTATGATAGAGAGTGACCAGCTTGGTTAATCAGTAGGTAAGGTACGTTGGAGCAAAAGATTAATGACTGTTTGTTCTATACGTTGCCCTCTTATTGTGCCTTATATTGAATGGGTACATGCAAAACATACAAATGCAAATACATGCAAATATATACACAGGTGCATGGCCACCCACACATCCACATAAGCAAGCAAAAAAACTCATATTATGTGCACGCTGTCAAACTGAAACATTTAGACACACACA
The DNA here is from genome assembly GCF_048128805.1 of Centroberyx gerrardi. Lineage (NCBI taxonomy): Eukaryota > Metazoa > Chordata > Actinopteri > Beryciformes > Berycidae > Centroberyx > Centroberyx gerrardi. Next base: position 14,233,884 of record NC_136015.1, read on the forward strand.
CAACCACACAGGCATACCAGCCCTTTCCTGTGGGTTTTGCTTCCTGGATTTGCAGGGTAGATACCAGACGTTTCTCTACTATTGAAAACAAGATACGACTGTAATTACATCAAAACACTCATTCCATAGTCATTCGTCTGCACAAATAGCCATCTGGACAGGCAAAATCTGATTATTTAATGTTCTTTTCATTTCTTCTGAGTTCTGGGTCACACAGTTGAGAGTGACAGGAGAGGTGGGGAGGAGAGCAGGCGACATGCAGCAGACTGTAGGTCATGAGCCAGACTCAAACCCACGGCTTTGTGAGTACATTTCATATACCTGAGCCTGCTGATCTACGGAGCACAAGGAACAGCCTGTGAGTGGGACAGTATCGTTTTTTTTTTGCCCTGCATGATGATTGTGGGAACAGATGCACCGAGTTGCACAGCAAATACAAACTCAGGTAGTACAGTTTTTCTTTTGAAGGGTTTCAGTAGAAAATGCTACATCCATTTTGAAAACGTTAGCTGAAGTTCCATATTTTTAAAAAGCACAGATGATTATTGTCTTCTAAAATGTTACTTTTTTTTGTAAAAGGTTCAACACAGCTAATGACTTCAGTAATATTCACCAGTGAGTTAAACTTTCAAACTTGCATTCATTTTGTTGTTTTGTTGTGAATTAAACTCTTCTTTCTGTTCATTGCAGAACAGATTATTCAGTTTTAGTTAATGACTAATATTCTCTCTCTCTCTCTCTCTCTCTCTCTCTCTCTCTCTCTCTCTCCATATATATATATGCTATTAAAAATAACTTGTCTTTGTAATGGACCAAAATGACGTTATTTAATTTGACAGCAATCGCCTTAGCACCTATGAATCATTACCAGATCTATGTCTGTGTGAGTGTGTGCATAATGCATTCACCACTGTACATATTAATCATGTCATATTCTAAGTGTGTGATGAGCTATTATTTGAGGGTGTGTGTGTATATTTCTGTGTTGGTGTAATGCATTAATGACATACATACAGTATGAATGAGGGTATATCTGAATGTGTGTGTGTATAACTGTGTGTATGTGTGTGTAATTGTGTGTGTGTGTGTGTGTGTGTGTGTGTGTGTGTACGCTTCCCCCAAACCTATAAAGGCTCATGCTCTTAAAGTCATCATCACCACAGACTTAATCCTGTGAGCTAAAGATGAGCCAGTACTAAAAATAGTCACGGTAGCTAACAAGCGTAGAAGGATATGGTTGTCCTGTAGATGATGAAGAAGAAAGGAGCAGGGAGGAGGGATGGGGGAGGGAGGAGCGCTTAGTGAGAACAGAGGTAGCATGAGAGGAGAAATTCATAAGACAGACAGACAGGTGGGTTTATGCTCCAAAGAAGGTTGACGAGATAAAAAGCTCATCATTAAACGATGAAAATGTCATTCATCTGGGTGTTCAGGGAAGAGGTGGGGGGTTATACTGACATAAAACATAAATATCTACACTCAATTTCTTGCTTAGGTCAAGAAGAGTGGGAGGTTTGGATGACCATAATAATATGGCATTTGGAATATATTTGTAATCACAGCCACTATAATTTTAATATGAGTGGTACTCACACAGATCTTTGTTGATATTGTTATTGATTTTAACTACTTGGGGAATATTTGACTTTCTTACCAGGCAATGTAAGCACCTCAAAACTATTTGTATGTTGATTGGAGGGAGGAGAGGGAGAGACAGATAACAGACAGACAGGTCCGCAGACAGAAAGAGAGACGGACAGACAAACAGATGGATGGATGGACAGAAAAAGAGATAGGTACACACATAGGTAAATACAGTCGATACATACTGTGTAGACAGATGCTGTAAATAAATAGATAGCTCGGGCTAATAATGGTAGGAATTCGATTAGGGACGGAGAGATAAAAAGACAGGATCTTGCTCTCTCATGAGTGCTGTCTGTCTGGAAGCCCTAATTAAGAGTAAACACACACACACACACACACACACACACCCGTCGCTTTCTCTCCCTCGCTCCCTCTCTGTCCCCTCTTACCAACCCCACACAATGCTTGACAATCTGAACAAAGCTTCCCCAAGGCCCCTAATCTAATAGAGCAGTCTCTAGAAGCCATCCACACACACACACACACACACACACACACACACACACACACACGCACACACACACGCACAAACACTACACACACACTTACCAGCCAACAGAGAGGGAAGGACAGAGAGAGGGGCAAAGATGAGGGAGTGATGGAGAGAAAGACGGGCAGTCAGATAAAAGAGAGAAAAGGAGGGCACCGGGAGAGAGATAGAGTGAGAGAGAGAGATCATTTCTAAGTCTCCGAGGGCAGTTGGTGTGGTGTTCATGATGAGTGAGCTCTGGTGGGACCTCATTGTTCCCTCCTTTGTGTGTGAGTGTGTGTGTGTGTGTGTCCATCTGCTGCGAGACCCCCTTAGGGCCCAGCCTATTCTGTCAGGGGACTGGTCTTTGTGAGGGTGCCCAGTCTCTGATCCTTTTCCCCTACAGTAGAGTCAACACTCCTGAAGCATTGCAGTATTGATTTTACGGGGAACACAGAAGCAGAGAGAGGGCATGGAGCAGAGCTTTGTAAGACAGCATAGCATGACACAGGATGTAAAACTCATACAGTCGCAAGGAGGGAATGTTCAAATCACAGAGACAGCAGACAACTGACCGACCACCGACCTGTGTGTGTGTGTGTGTGTGTGTGTGTGTGTGTGTGTGTGTGTGTGTCTTCCCGTCTGTCGGTCTGTGCACGTCTTTCTGGGTCTTTCAGAGGAACATTGACATCACTGAATGGGTATTTTTATAGTGTGCTCTCTGCACACTGATGAAAGATTGATTGATTTTGATTTTATTTTGACCTCTTTTAGCCCATTGGCTAATCTTCCAAGAGTCCACATTAAAAACATTTAAGCATACAATAATTCATATTAATACAACACATAATTGTTGACACACACACACACATATCATATACATACATGCATACATACACACAGATAATCTACATACATTGGCACATATCCTGTATGGACCTACATATATACACATATTCATCTACATGTGTTCACATATAATACCAATACAAACCTACCGAAAGAGCAATGCTTTCATTATTGCTCTTTCATCAAGTAAGCAAAATGCGGTTCTTTGTGTTCCTCCTCTATTATTATGGCCAGAGTAGTGCTGGAGAAAAATACAGATTTTTAACAGTAGTAATAGGCTATTAGGAGGAGGAGGAGCAGTTTATTTCTTTAGCAGTCATTTTTAGTAAAAATACATATACAGGTAATTCCTTGCATAAGCAGGATTTTAGTAAGTGCATGCACTTCCGCTGTAATTACTATAATCTTGCCAATGGAGGATAAAAACACAGAGATGTCAATGGCATATTTCTTCTGTGGCCTTTTAAAAAAAAGGTACATTTTAATCCATTTAGACCTTAGCACAGCCTTTGACACTGCAGACCATGCAATTTTAATTGGCATCAAGGACACAGCGCTTAATTGGCTCAGCTCATACCTCTCACATAGATCTTTCTCTGTCAGTACAGGAAACTTTTCTTCTCCAGCACATTACCTGTCCAGTTCCTCAAGGTTTAATTTTAGGCCCCATCCTTTTTTCCAATTTACATGTTCCCACTTAGCCATATCACCTGCAAACACAAGATTTCTTCCCATTGATGTGCTGACGACACAGTGATATATTTGCCTCTGAAGCCTAGTGACTCAAACAGCCTAGCAACTGTCAAGGAATGCCTCAGTGACATAAAATGCTGGATGTCCCAACATGGGTTGCAGCTAAATGAAAAGCTACTACTTCAAATTAATGAAATCCTATCATATGGAACACTCCTGGGAAATGAGGTGTTCGCAGGTCAATGCATCCGTTTCAGTGAGTAATGTGAACGATGCCGTTTTCAGGGCATGATAACGTGGCATGATGCTATTTGTAGGTTTATGTGCCTGATGTGTGGCGAAGAAAATGAACAGAGGCAAATTCAAATTGGCAAGGGCAGGGAATCCCTTTAACCCATCATTCCCCAAATCACATTAAACCAGCAGTAAAGATGTGGGTCAGGTCAGACGTTTCAGTCCAGCTAGCTCTTGCTAGTTAGTAACAGGGAGTGGTCTTATATAATGCTCCTATCTATCAGAGGGAGACGAGAGAACTAAAGAGACAGCCTGTCTGCGGCTCCAGGCTGTAGCAATGCCCGGACACATAGGGGGATACTTGTGCACAAACATCACAAACACACACACACACACATGTAAACATATGCATGCACACACAGCCTTTCCCCACCCACAGGGGCATGTTCCTATCTCCCTGTCTCTTGAATATGCTCCTCCCTCTCTGGCCCTGACCTAAACAGCCAGGACAGAGCCAAGAGTCCTGTCCAAGCCAATTACAGTCCCCCCAGAGTCCTGCCTCGACCAATCCCAGTCCAGTAAATGCCTTATCAAAACCAATCGCATCCAAGAATCATTGTATAGCATAGGTAATCACCCCTTATCTTTCTGCACTACCAAAGCATGCAGTTTTACAAGCTAATTACATAGCCTAAATATGAAAGAATACAATGCAAAGCCAAACATACAGTATACATCAGACCCTTTTGGCCTTCTATATGACTGTTGTGTACATATTTTTAAATTATACAATGGGGTTTAACAGGGTTCAAGGGTCATGAAACTCAATCAATACATCCATGACTGTGTAAACTTTAAATTCAAGGGAGAAAAACAACAAATTGCAGTTATGTGACTTTTTTTTCCGAGACAGCAGTGGCACATTTCTATAATCCTGATAAGAAGATTCACTTGGGTGCAACTTTGAGAGAGTTCTTGTTCTGCGATCAATAGCATGGACTTGTACAAATCCTGAACCTTCCCTTTAATGCCGCAGCAACACTGATGATGGTATAGACCGCGTGAGAGGAGTCTTGGTTGACTGAAGCGTGTGCAGCAGAGGGGGGCTGCATGCGTGACACTTCAGTGAGTGTGTTCCCTCCTGTGCAGCCCAGAGGAGGCAGGGCGTGGAGTTAATGAGGGCCGGGGGAGTCACGGAATATGTGAATGCCTGTAGAGCATCGAGCTATACATCGTTCTGGTTCAGTGAGGATTGACCCCGGCCTGTGGGGGATGAGTTCGGCCGGCTTCTATCTGCCATAGCACTCTAGTTTTATATCATGATGCATTTACGCATTGGGTCTCATAAAGAAAGGGCAGAATTGTAACCAAGTAAGTCAGTTGTGATTATATTCACAATTTTACCTTTGCTAAGGAGGTTAAGTTTTCGCCCGCTGGTTGGTTTGTTTGTCTGTCTGTCAGCAGGACAGAAAACATGAGCTGATTCACATTAAAGACCCCATGAAATGGCAGATTTACTTCCTGGATTTGATGCATTTCCTGTTAAAACAGGATGTTGGGGCGGGACATAATGCAGTGAGGGATCATTCAAAAGTCGGAATATGAGTCAGGGAGAGAAAGACAATTTTATTTGATGGGAGGGGTGCAGAGGGGCGGGATTGTTCAAAAATCTTATGGTTTTATTGGTTAGAAATTGATATTTATGCCTACTAGTGCAACATGAGGTCACCATTAAAGATAATGTATTTTCCAGGAAGTAAAAGTAATGGGAGTTCATTTCATGGGGACCTTAAACTTGGTGGACAGATTGGCCTTGAGCCAAGGAGCAAATGACTAGATTTTGGTGGTGATCTGGATCTGAAATTTCCGCCATTATTTAATTATCGTTGTTAGCCATAACTATGAAACTAACGGACATAGAGACTTAATTCCACATCCTAAGGGAATGTTTGCAGTGTCAAAAAAAGTCATTTAAACTTGAAATATAAATGAGAGGAATGATGTCTTTGGGTGCACAGCAAGTTGGAGAGTTCTTCAGTGCGCTCTCCAACTGCCTTCTAGTTTGTCTCACGAAATATTCAATGTTATAAGCGGTCATGTGCATGTGCAGCTCCCGAATATACTGTATATGTTTGTAACTCTCCCCTCTCTCCCATTCCTAGTGGAGCTGGAGTCGGAGCATGCACAGAGGGTCCCGGGGGCGGAGCAGGGTGGGGTCCCGCCGCCCCAGGTCAAGCTGAAAGAGAGGCAGAAGTTCTTTGAGGAGGCCTTCCAGCAAGACATGGAGCAGTACCTGTCTACCGGCTACCTGCAGATCGCTGAGAGGAGAGGTGAGACAGAGGAGTGGTGGGGTCAGAAGCTGTAGAGGCTTTAGGGTTTAGGCAACCTCACATAGTCATGCTCTTTGTTGCTATTCCAATACAAGCTTGAAAAGTAACAAAGCAAAAAGAAAAATGTCGAGTGGTTTAGACTGAGGCAGTGGTTTCTGCCACCAATCCAACAGATCCAGCATTCAAATGAAATACTTCCCGAGTCCCGATACTATCAGCCCAAACCTTCAGACTTCAACTGCATATCACCAGATTGAGCCATAATAGCTTTCTGCAGCGAGACTCCACACACTGAGTGCCTGTCGCTAAACACACAAGTAGAGCCATTACTTTGAAAAATGCCACCACACCATATAAATGTAGTCTTCCAGTGGGATTGTAATAGAATCTCGCAGCAGTTTACCCCATGTATTACTGCCAAAAGCCTGTGCTAAAATACCCAAAGGACGTGCCGAAATGAGGGACTGGATGAGATATGCGGTCTGCTTGAAAGATGTATGGGAGTCTATTGGCCCAGCGTTTGTAATGTGATTTTTCTTCTTCTTTTACTCATCTATCCTCCTCCTAATCCTCTGGAAATGGCTTATTAGAGGAGATTGTGGAATAGGGAGGGAGGGAGGGAGGGATGGAGGGCAAGGAAAAAGACAGAAAGAGAAGAGGGGGAGAGAACGCGAGAGACTGTTATGTTTTCACTGTCACGAAAAACAGCTTTTTATGAATGCAGTGTTTTTCATAATGAATCCCTTAGACGAAAACAATCACAAAAGCGAGGTTTGAGGTGCAACGAGTGACGACTTCACACCTCATTATCTGAAGACTAAGTCAGAATAGTGGTTAAGAAACAGTAGAGGTTGTTCATCTTTAGACTTCTCACTTTAAATGATAAGGATGGAAGGTGCATTGACAGTACAACTTGTATGCAGGCTGCTCAACAAGAATTCACAACAGACCAATATGGTTCTTCATCTAAAGGCTTCATTAATTACCAAGGCTTGTAATCAGTTACTGATGAGGCTCACTTTATTATTCTGGGAAAAACACATCTGAAAATAAGGCTACTGTGTGAGAGCTGAATAGCACGGCACACGGCGACTCCGGTTATCCTTCACGCAGCCGCAAATCCCTACGGTGGGGCGGCGCCACTGAAAAGAAAAGAAGAAGCTGATAGTGAGAGAGTCTTAAAAGGGAGAGAGATACAGGATATAGAGTGAAAGGAGAGAGAGAGAGAGAGAGAGTAAGGAGGAGAGAATGGGCTGTGGATGTCATGAGCCACCGAGCCATCAGAAGCCAGTCTCAAGGGTCTTACACACACACACACACACACAGAGACACACGCACACACACAAACTCCCTGCAATCTCACTGCAGGCTAAACAGTCCTTCCCAGCAGGGGCACCTTTTAGGCAAGGTCATGGTGGGGCTAAAAGAAGAACATGTTGGAGGCAGACAATCGGAAATGATCTTCTCAAAGCAGCTTTTTCTGAACCAAGACTTTCACAACAACATAGCCAGAGTGTTTGTATATGTGTGTATGTGTGTGCGCGCGTGCATCTGTGTGTGTGTGTGTGTGTGTGTGTGTGTGTGAGCATGCGCATCTGTGTCTTTTTGTTTGTGTGGAAGAAAAACAACTCCATTCGGCGGTGAATATTGAATCAGCATCCGCTATACTACGTTTTATGAGCCTGAATAGCTGGTATGTGGTGATTGCATTGCTGACAGGCTAGATATGGAAATGCACATGAGAAGGAGGCTGCATACTGAGAAGTCATTAGCGAGCATTAGACCCAAGTTCCTTTAAGATGTGTCACAGAGAAAAGCCGTGGCTGTCTCCCACAGAGAGAGAGAGAGAGAGAAGGGAGAGAAATGTTTATATTACCGGAGGGGTGTAAAGACAAATGTGTGCGCAGGAGTGATTTTGTCTGCATGCAGGTTTAAATACACAGCGTGCCCATTCGTTTGTGTGTATGCATACATTTCATCCATCCGGGCGTGTGTGTTTATGCATACATGCATCAGTTTATATGTTCGTAAAGTACGTCTGTGGACATTCACGTTCACATGCCGGTGTTGGGGCATTGTTATGTGGAAATATGAGATTTATTTGGATGTCTGTGTGTGTGTGTGCGTGTGTGTGTGTGTGTGTGTGTGTGTGTGTGTGTGTGTGTGTGTGTGTGTGTAGGTGTGTGTGTGTGTGTGTGTGTGTGTGTGTGTGTGTGTGTGTGTGCATTATAAGGACCAGGGAGACTCTTGAGGCGGTCTCCATGGGAAATAACATTCCCCTCTCTCTCTCTTTCTCTCTCTCTCTCTTCACTCTCTATTCTGCTCTCCTTCCCTGTGCCGCCCTCCTCTGCTCTCCTCATTTCCTTGAGGTACGGTAGCCAATGGCATCATCTCTCACTGCTGTGCGCCGACCAATCATCTCCCTCCTTACTCATGTGCTGGCAACCCCGCCTCCCCCACCTCCCCCCCCCACCCCACCCCATTCCCACACAGTGCACTGACTGGCTGTTTGTGACGCATGCACCACATCATTATAGCGAACGGGGGGGCTTGGGGGGACACACTGCCCCCTTGCAAGGTGGTGAATCCAGGACTACAGTCTAGTAGTTAGTACATTTGCCGGTATGTAGAGATAACACTCAAAGTATCCAATGGTTTTATTGTACACCGACCCTTGGTTTTCATACGAGGCAACAAGCTAGAATTTGCCAGTTTTAATGTTGATTCTAGATTCATCACAAGACAGATATGAGGCAAAATAACACTGTTATCCTTTGATTAGGCAGCTTTATTGGGCTCCATAGTGTGAAAAAAGACAGTACAGTATGTACAGTATGTCTATCCTTAGAGCTAGGTTTCCCAAAAGCATCCTGAGAATAAGTTAATATCTTGTTCTATTGTACATGAATGGAGTCTAAAGATGTTTTTTTGGAAACACAGCCCTCATACATCAATATGGCTGCCTCCTAGACTGGCGTCATTCTCTCCTAAAGGGCCATCCCAGTGTTTCAGATGGTTTTCAAACAGGCAAAAGTGGATATAGACATTAGGAGTCTCTGCCTTGTGGGATGAAAATAGTAATGAAATCAAAACCAGGAGGCTGTCTGCTTCTGGGCCGCTGCAACTTGTTCACTTAATGATACTGTGCGTGTAGCTGTCACTTTCTACACACAGTTTCCTACACACAGTGACACCTGCCACAGGTAAAATGAATATTCCTCGTACACAAAACACTGCTTACCCATTTAAAATGCCATTCAGCTTCAACGTACTCATTTGCTTTTGCTTGGCGAGTTTTGGAGGGGACAAAAAAAAAAAGCAAAAAATACCTCTCTTCCTGGACTCAGCCCCTTGCTGTTGCATTCTGGGTGCTGCGGTCTTGCATGAGGCTAATATCTCTGTTGCCCTGTGCCGTGTCCAGAGCCAATAGGCAGCATGTCATCCATGGAGGTGAACGTGGACATGCTGGAGCAGATGGATCTGATGGACATGTCCGACCACGAGGCCCTGGACGTGTTTCTGCACTCTGGGGGAGAGGATAACAGCGCCGCCTCGCCTGTCTTGGGTAGGTGGCCATACACACACACACACACACACACACACACACACACGTTATACACTACCAGTCAAAAGTTTGGACACACCACATTTTTCTTTATTTTTACTATTTTTCACATTTTAGAATAATAGTAAAAACATCAAAACTATGAAATAACACAAGTGGAATTATGCAGTGACCAAAAAAGTGTTAAACAAATCAAAACTATCTTATATTTTAGATTCTTTAAAGTAGCCGCCCTTGCCTTGATGGAAAGGCAAAGGCTTTGGAAAGAAATTCATACATAGGCATCAACATCACTATTTATAGTTGTCTAAAAAAATTATTTCAAGCATTTAAGCATAAGCCTTTAGATCAAAATGGCTTTTAAGAGAATGAAAAACATAGAACATTCAATCAGGTGTGTCCAAACTTTTGACTGGTAGTGTAGTTAATTTATATCAAGGTACTACTGTGGTCTTGAATATTAAGCCTCAGAGTCTTGAATATAAAAGTCAAAACTACATGTGATGCTCAACCATAATGTTAAGGCATGATGCAACATCAGTCCACATACTGCTGTCTGGGGGAAATGCTTGTAACAAGGAGCTGTCTATATCAGCTGCAGCATCTAAGTGAGAGTCTTGGTCTAAAAATAATTTCGGATGACTAAATCTCCACTCAGTCTCTACATTTCCTTCTGTCTATAGGCCGGACAGATTGGCCAAATATTGGCAAGTCTCAACAAAACTTTTCAAGGGACTGAGGAATTCTGAAGTGATTCTGTCAACTTCAGTGGGAACTCAAACATTTCTCCTTTTATTTACAGGAGTTGGCGAAAGATAGCAAATAAATAATAAATAATCATAAATAATACAACTGTTTGGGTTTCCTTTTAAGTGGAAATGGTTCCATTCCCCACTGACTTGAAAGGAGGCACAAACATTGAAAGGAGGTTGTCGACAATTTTTTCTAAAACTAGAAAAGCGAGGTTCTGGCAGTGAAATGGGTTACAAACACAAATATGTCCCAACCGCCGCAGCACTATCTTATCCATCTACCTACCTGCCTGCTTGAAAACACAGTCTGAATTATTCAAGTGCTTCCTCTCCCTCCCAGGTCCTGATGTGGAGTCTTTCACCACGGAGATCAGTCTCCAGGTTCCCACCCAGGCTGAGCTGCGCCACAAGCTCTCCTCCCTCTCCTCCACCTGCACCGACTCCGCCAGCCAGGACACAGAGGCCGGGGAGGAGGACGAGGAGGAGGACGAGGAGGAGGCCGAGCGAGGAGGAGGAGGAGGAGGAGGAGGAGGAGGAGGAGGAGGAGGAGGAGGAGGAAGGAGGAGGAGGCCCCCGGTGGTGGTGACCCTGGACGAGGAGGAGGTGCAGCCCGACGCGGTGCTGCTGGACGGGGCGGAGCGAGAGGAGCAGACCAGCAAAGACTGTGGGGAGAGCAGGTCGTAGGTTTGAGGAGAGACGGACTGAATTGGACGCACATAGAAACACACACACACACACACAGCTACCAAATCAAAGTCAGATATATAAGAACACTGGCTTCTCATATTCACTTCATGTTTAGGAAGAACATATGAGAGAGTAAACACTGAGGTTGGACTAACTGCCACTTGACCATGCTTAAAAAGAGCACTGATGTGAGTTTTCAATTCCAATTGAATCCTATGTAACAGGTTTGGGTTTCTCAAAAGCATTATAGCACTGAATGAGATTATATGCACATTAATATTTTGACATTATTCAGAATACTCTTAATTCTTACTTCTGTTTTGGAGTATGTTGAGATCATATCATGTGACAGCCATTATGATAGCCAGGATAAGCCTGTTGCTGGTAAGTGATGAGAACATGGACACCTAAATGATCCATGTGTCCCTGTCAGATGGTCTGGTCTGGTGTTCCATGCGAACACTTGAGCACACATTCACTTGAGACTGTGACTAGCATTATCTCAAGAGTGAGAAACTGAGAACTTCAGCTCTAAAGCTCATGGTAGGTAATCTTATATGTCTGGCAGTTTTGCGTAGGAGATTGGTGAAATTTTACACAAAAAAAACAACATACTGTTTTGAACTCTCAGCAACTACTTTTCCTGTTTCAGTAGATAGTGAACATGGTGGGTGATGTGTACAGCTAAAAATCATTGCTAAGCAGGTGAATACATGGTTGCTCACCTGCAATAGTTCCAAAAATGAAGCTGGCAACATTAGCTATATTGAGTGAATGACATAATAAAAAACCCCAAACAACTTTCTGTTACTAAAATGTCAGTCTTCTTAATTTGGATAATGCTATGCCCATAATCACTCAATAGTGTACACTAAAGCAGTGGTTCTCAGCCTTTTTCATGTCAAGGACCCCTCATTTATTACACATTAGGGCCATGGACCCCCATTTGATGAGATGTTGTCTCTCAGACTCAAATCTGAGAATATTTTTTATTGTTAGATATAATTTTGTCCAGAATTCCATGACTGTCTGTATTGTAGGTAGAGAGATAACAGTGAAACTATAGTCAAAATAGTCATTCCTCTACATTCTATAATTGTTGTAAATGAAATAATGAAGTTTAACAATTGATCACTTTGCTGGGGACCTCCTGGAATGCCCTCAAGGACCCCTGGTGGTCCCCAGACCCCACGTTGAGAACCACTGTACTAAAGAGTTAGCATGGAGCACTTGAGTGAATGATCTACAGTGGACACACGGATGACTTTCTCATTACTTAATGGCTAAGTTGACCAACAGGCCAATCCCCCCAAAAATGTGGTGTCTTCCTTTAACTGGTTATGAGCTGTATCTGCAGTACTAAATTCATCATTAGATAATCTTTGTATTATTGGTATTCTGTTTAGCAGTCATCTGGCAATTGGTTATATACCACATAGTAGCCTACTGTGTAACTGACATAGATTGGTGGAGTTCAGGTACCAGGATAACATCAGCAATTTCACATACATACACACACACACACACAGGAGAGTTACCCTTTGCCATTTCTTCGACCAATACATTAGGGTGAACTTCTCCTATAGAGCGAGGACCAAATCCCTGTTTGGACTGTGTGCTATGCACTGGAGGACTCCCAGAAGGACTTGCATCGCTGATGTTTACCGTAATCCAGATCTTTTTGTACAGAAACGTTGACATTTGTGCGGTGTGACAACATTACTCCTTACTTACTTTCTCCCAGCCTAAAATTTCTCTGACTTGTTGGTAATAAATGTTTCTCCCCCACTGTTGTTTAATTTTCATTCGAGCACTTCGAGAACAATTTCAGAATGAAATGTGACTGAGATTTAGGGATTGAGCATGTTAACAGTCCCCCTGCGCTCACTCCTGTGATTTATAGTCCTGCCCCAGCTCTTAACAAATGGGCCGCTGACAGGGTGAGGTAATGGATAGATGGGCACAGCACAGTCTGGAGGAGTGGAGAGGTTTTTTTTATTCCAAATCTTGGGGGAGACCCAGAACATTTTACTGTGTGTATGATCAGTATTGGAGTTAAATGTTCTTGGCTGTGAAATAAGAAAAAGCAATAGCAGTGTTATGCTGAAGGTAAATGGCACTTTAAGTTTGGTTGTGGGGCCCGGAGGAAATAAGGCTGAGAATGGATGTGGTGGTAATAGCCAATGATGATGCCTGACAGTTTAATTAACTGAGGTTATGAAGAGCTACAGGGCCTTCAACAGTTTGCAGGTATGTGGCATATGAAGTGATGTTATGTTGACAAGCTGCATTTTAAATGAACATAAAAGCACTTCTGGTTGGTAATGCTAATGATAACTATGGAACTCTATTACAATATTATGGTAAGTAGTAAGTACCTGTAGCCTATGGACCATCAACCCTCACTGTGGGATGTCATGACATCTGTATCCATATTACAACGTTCCAGTGGTTAAGATATGAAGACAAGATCTGGATTTTGATCTTGTTAAAACCATTTCCTCATAATCATAATAGTCAAAATAATGCACACAAAGAGACACACAAGCGGGTTGGAAAGAAATGACAGTGAATTGTCGGTAAGTTTTTATTAAACCTTAAGTACAAACTGCAAAAGTAAAAAACTGTCAATATAACCAACATGAGACTCTCTTTCCGAGTGGAGGGAAAGGCCGAGATGCGGCACTAATAAATTAAGTCGCCAGAGACCCCACTGTGAGCAAGTAGTTTATACTGTAGAAAATGGAAGAAACAAACAAACGAACAAAAAAAAGAACTGCAAAACAAAGAAACAAAAAATCCCGTCAGAATAAAATATATTGTAAGGCCATAAAAACTTGACAACCACTTTTTTTTTATATGTTGAAAACACCCGACTTGGTATTTCATTAAATAGTCCTAAAACAGTTCAGTCTTCTGCGAGGGACGACAACCAACAAACTGGATTATAGGATTTTTCCTTGACAGTCACCACTGGCAAGCTCAGTGCAACATGAGTAGCTACTACATTTTTGTTGAATTTTCAGTAATGAAAATGTAAAAACCCATTTTTTTTTTGTGAACATATCTTTTTTTCCCTTTTCTTTAAAAAAGTAAAGCTAAACAAACAAAACTAGGTTGGGGGAGGGGGGGGGGGGTCGGTTGCTACTCCATATCTTCTTTCTTAGTGATATAAGCAGCACTTAAAATTTTTATACACGTTTACCAGAGCAACCCTGTAAGCATCAAACTCACACGGATGAAGAAAGGGTAATGTAAGGCTTTTTCTTCATCAAGCACTCCCCTCTGGAACTTTTTCTCTCTTCTCTATTCCTTCCTTCCTTCCTTCCTTCCTTCCTTCCTTAACCCCAGAAAAAGGCTCAAGTATTTAAAGAAATTTACAGGATTATGTACAAAAAAAGTTGATGTTTTGTTTGTGTCGGACTTTTTCCTCTCTCTAAAAATCACTCATAATACATCTGGAAAAGGGAAAAAAAATGCAAAAGCCAAAAAACAGAGGACAGTAAAAGGAAAAAAAAAAAAAAAAAACTTGGATTTTTCATATTTCACATTTTACACTCTTTGACTAGTGGCTCTACTTGAGATAGCACATCAGATCAAAAAAAAGTCAAAAAACACAAAATAATAATAATAATATAATATAATAATTAATGTTTACTGGTACAGATGAAACAAGAGGACTGGAAGAATGGAATGTTAACACGATTGCACATCTAGAACCAGAAAAGCCTGAAAGCCTTTCCGCCCTGTGGGACGGGGGTGCGTGAGCTGGCCGTCAGCCGATAGCAGGCGCTAACCCCCAGATTTTTCTTTTTGTATTGTTATACAGTAATTATAACCAACAGCACCAAAAAAATGGATCTCCTCGCTAAGTATCAGGCACAGTTTTCACTTGCTAGCGAAGGAGGGATCCCTCCATACTACCAGGAAGTGAGGCGAGCGGTGACCCGTCGGAGGTCAAGCAGCTGTAGCTCTGCCCCCTCTCTCACATCCACCGACGAAAAGAAACGTCCACAATGACAAAATAAAATACACAGAAGACTTCTCGCAAAAAACCTAGCAAAAACAAAGCTAAAAGTCAAAATAGAACTTGGAAAAAAAACAAAAAACAAAGCCAACCAACAATAAACCAACATCGTCTGTCTTTCAAGTTTTTACCTCGCGGCGCCAACCCCCTATTTTTTTTTTTTTAAACTCGCAGGAGCTGCATCAAGACAGAGTACAATGAATAAAAAAAAGAACTCCTCATCCTCGATCCAAGGACAGAGAGAAACTTTGGGTAACTACTTGGTGTCATTTCAATTTTAGAGAAAACCGGGAACCAAAAAAAAAAAAAAAAAAAAAATAGAAGACCGCCTTGTCGTTCGTCCCATGTTCACAGTTGAGTGAC
The DNA here is from genome assembly GCF_048128805.1 of Centroberyx gerrardi. Lineage (NCBI taxonomy): Eukaryota > Metazoa > Chordata > Actinopteri > Beryciformes > Berycidae > Centroberyx > Centroberyx gerrardi. The sequence continues at coordinate 14,249,500 of NC_136015.1, forward strand.
GCGTGATGAGGAGGGATGGGGGGGTGGGGGGGTGCAGTCTAGGGGGCGAGAGGAGGGATGGAAGAAACAGGCAACAAATGTGACCTATTTCAGTAGGGTGGGGGCAGGGGGTTGGGGGGGGTTAAGGGTACAACAGGGCCCATCAAGTCTACCTGTGAACTTTACACTTAATGCTTGTAATGGACGACTTCAGGGGGAGGGAAAGAAAAATTCTAAAATCATCTGAAAATAAAACCAAATTCTTCTTTCACACTAGTGCAAAAAAGACATCTTGCTTTTCATTTTTTTTTTTTTCCGTTTGCTTTTTTTTTTAAGAAACAAGCTTGTCATACTAAGGGGGGAGGTGAATAAGGTGAAATAGAATTTTTTTTGGAGGGGGGCGAGGGGGAGTGAGTGAGGTCAGGTGAGGGGGGGGAGGGGTTTAAAAGCTCAAAAACGATAGATTTTAAATATGGGGTGGTGGTGGTAGTGGGGGGAGTTGATAGTGATTCTGGTGAACTGAAAAGAACGAGGGGGGTTGGAGGGGCGGGGCAGGGGTACGGGGGAGGGGGTGGGGGGTGGGGGGGGTGCGAAGGCGTCCCCTCAGGACACGGCGGCGGCCTTGGGTATGTGGCTGGAGGACAGGCGGGCCAGGGAAACCTCCACGGTGGCGCGCTTGCGGGGCCCGCGCTTGGCCGGCGATGCTTTGACGGGGCTGGGGCAGAGGTCCGCCGCCCCTCCTCCCCCTCCCCCTCCTCCTCCTCCTCCTCCTCCTCCTCCACCTCCTCCACCTCCTCCGCCTCCTCCCCCTCCTCCTCCCCCTACTGCTCCTCCTCCTCCCCCTCCGCCTCCTCCTCCTCCTCCTCCTCCGCTCTTCACTATGGCCCGGCCGCACACCTGGTTCACCAAACTGTTGATTTGCTCCTGATTGGCGGGGGAACAGAGAGACGAGACAAAGACAGAAAGTGTGTAAAAATTAGACCATTTTTAAAATACTTTTAAAAAATGCATCCCCCTCCACCCTTTATAATCATATATTTTCTTCACCTATAAATTATACACATACAGTAGGAAATATGACTTCAATACTGTAAATGTAGGAACAAATCCAAAGTCTTGCTCAACAACTTGACTCCTAAAGCTGTGATAACTCCAGCTGATGTCTCCCCCATCTGGAGGGAGAGGGAATAGGATCACACTATAAATAAACAAGCAGAACAGCAGCAGCCTACCTCATCGTATCGGTACATCATCTTGAGGCCTCTGCAGGACTTGTGCTTCTCCACATAGCGCAGGGCACACTCCAGACAGAAGACCACGTTGTCAGTCTCCTGGACCACCTGAAGAGACAGAGACGGGGATCTTAGATACCAGACGCTCAAACTATTCTCTCGTTATTGAGACAGAGCCACTACACCATCTCACCTACACTACACCTTTGTAACTGCAAGACTGACTGCCTGAATACCAAATGGTTTTCTCTCGGTTAGCCCGGTAAACTTTCCGTTGTTACAAGCATTTCTATCTCTTCCACTCCTTAGATGCCAGTGGTAAGTTAGTGTGTATGAAGAGGTTTGCTCAAAAATGGAATAGCCACCACAATGGATATCACTCAATATAATCTATACAATATAATAGCAGTACTTTCAAAATATTGAACAATGAAGAGCAATTAACTTCTTCTCCCAAAATGTAGTGGGGTCAGTGTGTACATTAGCAGGTATGTTCGTGTTAGTGGGCATGTTAGTTAGTAGGTAGGTTAGTCTTATTAAGTATATTATTAGTATGTGTGTTAGTGTTATTATTATGCATGTTAGTAGGTGTGTTAGTATATACGTTTGGTAGTGTTAGTATGTAGGACATATTCCAAAATAATGTCTACCATTTGAAAAACTGACAGCTACTCTTAAACAATGATTGATGACTTCATGTATAATTGGAAATTAAACAAATTAAGTATTAAGTAATGCTTTTTGAGAGATAGTAGATAATGGACAATAAGTCCTTGGTTGACAAAATGAGACAGATTGGATCTATATTTTAGAGACATTCTATGATGCAATTAAGATAACACATTTTGGAAAAGACCTCTTCATATCTTAAAACCATAGCGTGTTCACTCATGTGATTCCCGCTCCCCTCACCATGGACAGGTAGCAGAGATGCTGGCAGGTCTGGCAGCGTCTCTCTGAGGACTCCAGTGCCAGCCACTTGCCGCGGGGCTTCTTGCGTCCCTCAACGGGCCCCAGGCTGCCGTCATGGGTGCCGTAGCGGGCCGAGGAGAGCAGGCCCGCCTTGTACAGTTCCTGCCGCTGGCGCATCTCTATGTTCCTGTTGGACGGGAATAACGTTCATCAAGTTAGGGATGGAAAAACTTTGCTGCTATTGAGGAACCTTTTGTGATGAGAAAGACAACGGTAACAAAGATGCATACTGTTCCATACACCATGGGACAGTAAATATGAATATACAATACATGCACACTTAACACATTCCATTACTTGATCAGGCAGCAAATCATTCTAGTGAAATAATGAGCACATGGAAGAGGCAGTGCTATATTTTACAAGATGTCCTCCTCATGTTCCCATAGTGACCAGTACATTTTAGGATTTTAGCGTGAGCACTTGTATACTTTCATCATCATAAGGTGGATTTGCTCACACCCAGTTTCTTTGGATCAGCACAGTAAATGAGTTGATTCAACCTGCAAATGCACTAAAACAGAGCAGCAACCAATGCACTTGGGCCTTTGAAGACCAAACTGTCTTTTAAGGTACAGATCTTTGATCATGCTGCTATAGCAACAGTAGAGGGGATACCTAAGCACTGGACACCCCCCCAACTGCTGCTCTCTGGTAGACTTTTGATGTGTGTGTGTGTGTATGTATGTCTGTTTAGTCTGTGTGTGTGTGTCCACTGCCCCCCTCCTACCTGAGGTCTTTGAGTAGGGCGGAGATGGTGGTGAGGAGAAGGCCGTTGTCCCTCTTGGACTCGGCTGTGGCGATCTGGTACAGTAGCTTCTCCATGGAGAAGGGCTTGGCTATACGACGGCATTTCAGGTCCTGTACGCAAAATCACAACACAAAATTACAAAATGCTTCTCATTTAATTACTAACAGATTGCATTTCTAAATCGCATATGGAAAATATTTTTGTTGTTTTAAGATAATACAGCGAAAATAATAAAATAAATATACATATTTTCCAAACATGACTGATTTATGAAATCAGTTTTGCCCCAGCATGTCAGAATCTTTCAATGCTTTACATGCATCCAATTATTTGTAATTATACAAGGGGTAGTTTCAGGCAAGCGATCTGACTGGCTAAAGATACATTCCAGCCGCACTGATAATTGGAGTGGAAGTGGAAAATTGAAATTTGTTGCTAGGTAACCAGGGACTCTTAACACAAGGATCAATCTTTCTTGTCTTCTCCTGTTTTTTAACTTTTCAGGCAGTGCACTGGAATACATTGTATAAAAGTCATATTACCCATGAGGGCAATCTTCACTGTGATTACGGGTGCTTTGGTATCGCCAAAGGTATATTTACTTCCATCACAATCATACCCATAATGACAATAAAGAACATTGTTTCTGGTATTATTGCTATAATGCGGTCCAATGGTCCAAAGGTTTAGGCTCACGATCACAAAAATTCCACATACATCCCCAGGGAGATTTATAACCGCAATTATTTTTTTGAAATTCAATACTATGGCTAATTGGAGAATTGAGCTCCATGTTCTTGATTCATTTATCCATTCCACTATCTAGGAGGTTCTTTCAGAAAACAGTTTATAAATCAGAGCTTTAACTCCAAGTGTCCACTGGGGGCCAGCAGTGAGACACAGCAAAGCAGGAGCAAGATGAGAGACAGCAAAACAGCTGTAGAGTAAAATCCACAATACACAGGCAACATTTTCATTCTAGAGCAATTAGGATAGCAATGGCCACCAGTATTTTTTCCAAAATATTTTATTCCATACAGCACTTTTTTTATCGACATATATTTTGTGCCAGTAATAAATTCTTAGTGATGCTTCTGATAACGCTGCCCATCTCCATTGCCTGTGTATCAGTGTGGCCCTTGCACCCCTCTGCCCACCCTGGTTCATATGCTGACCTTTGAGGCCTGGTAGCCCAGGTTCATCCAGTGCGGCGTGGCGAAGTGCACCGTCTCTGACACGCTGTAGCCACAGCACACCTTGGAGACGAAGGCACCGGGGAAGCAGACCACAAACTGGCCGCTCCGCTGGACCGTACGGTGAACCTTGATGCCCTCGCGGCACAGCACCTCCGGAGAGATCTGGAGGACCGAGGAGGAGGAGGAGGAGAGAGAGGGCGAGAATGTGTGATCTTTCTGGTATCCTATAAATAGGGATGCACCGATAGTGATACTTTTACCAGACATTTAACACACAGAGAAGGATGTTAGCTCTGTCTAACCAAGAAAAATGAATTAATACATCTCAATTGCTTTTGTCCAGTGATTCCGAAACTGCTGGTCTAAGTATATATAGTTCAGGAAAAGTAATGGATGGGATCACAACACTGCATTGGCCGATATTTAATATAATCTTAGTACTCCATATGAGCAGTGAAAAAGTGGTATTGATGCATCCCCTCCTAGAAGAAGTATCCTGTTCCCACTCTGCAGGAAGTTATAAGTAATATATAAACAACACCATATGACACCATTGTTATTTTCTCAAAGATATCCATCAACACAATAGCCCGTTTGCTTTTATGAGTAATCAATACATGAAAAAAAAAGACTGCAGAAATGCAGGTGAACATAGACATTCAGTCAGAGAGGTTGGCAAAAAGATGGACAAAGATAGACAACATGGCAGACAGAAATATAACAAAATTTGCACACACACACACACACACACACAGACAAGCAAACACAAGAACACACTGACCATGATGTTCTTCTCCAACATCTCTAGTCCTGGGGTGCCATTGGCCTGAAGCAGTGTATGGACCACCTTGTCCAGCTTAGCCTTCTCCTCAGCAGGGACAGAATACCTTGGGGAGACACACACGCACACAGAGACATAAACACACACAGACAGAATCAGGACTTGCATCATCTCTATGTAGGCCTGTGTGTGTGTGTGTGTTGCTGCATCCCCTAAAGTAAAGGGTTCAGCTGTGGTCAAAGCTCAAATCCTTTAGGCAATGCGCAAATGCTGACTCTCCCTCCCTTTTTCCCCTCAACCTCTTGACAAGAAGACCTAGTGAAATAAATGTCCTTAGGGAGGGGGCAATGCACTCATTTGTTTTTCCCAGCCTGTTCAGTTGGCTAGTCAAATAGCTAGTTTTACATGCATGTGCGTGGATTTGGGTGAGAATTTTCAACATGACTTTGTACTGGTGATGGATGCCAGTGATGAGGATGAGGAGAGAGCCCAATGGGAGAGTGAGTACTTACCAAATGCAATCAGCACCAGTGTGTAAGTAATCGATATATGGAAGGCGGTTTTGGTCTCGAGACCAGCATGAGGTAGAAAAGACCATGCCGATGTTTAGCCAGGGAATGGTCACCCCTGGGGAGAGAGGAGGGTTTGAAGAGAGAGAGAGAAACAAGAACACTGATCAAAACCAATTGCAGACCACACACAAGGAACAATGGCAAAGCAGCCGAGGAGATGTGGCTAACGAGGAACAGCGCTTTCCAAACAGCTTCAACTTTTTTTAGGATTCTTTTTTTTGGCAAGGCAAGGATGCCCTTCAACTTGATTTTTTATTTCAGATTATATTTTGGCAAGGCAAAGATTCCCTTCAACTTGATTTTATGGATCATTCTACACAACAGCACAATCAACAGATCCTAAATTCTCCAAATACTCATACAAGTTAACTCCTGCAGAGAAATGGAAAAAGATACTGTATGAGCCATTTGTTCCTCACTCTGTCTTTCTTTGGGTTTTATATTGAGCTCCTACAGCCTCTATTTATCCTTTATTTATCCTAAATTGCCTTTAGAGATGTACTGGCAGGTTCGCAGGTGTCCTTACCAGGCACAGCACCCAGATGCCTCAGAATGGATCCAGAGTTATTGGGGAGGACAGTGAGGTTCCATCCATGTCTGAGGAAAAGAGCAGAAGAGGACAGGATCATTTTTACATGTTTTTAGGAATGCTAAGATGAGCGTAAAGAAGAGTTTCGGCAGATTTAAACAAACTGATATTCTGTCCCAAAGCTTATTCAAAATATCAGGTGCCCATGGTAACACATTAGTTATACTGTCAAATATGTTTTTAAATGCACAGTGTTCTATTGTAGGCCATTGGCACCTCCAAAGCAGTGATTGGGGGTTAAGTGCCTTGCTCATGGGAACCTCCATGGTAGTTGGTGAGGGAGGGAAGAGAGTTTCCCTGCCCAGATTCCCTATCCAGGGATTTGAACCAGTGACCTTCAGGTAACAAGTCTGCTATGGAAAACTTCAACATCTGCAGACTTGCACACAGGCGGAGTATTTTGGTGAAAATGTACTGTGAATGTGGTGTGAGGACAGTGGGGTACTTACTTAGAAAATGGCTCTGACTTTCCCGTGGGGAAACCACTCCCATGTGTACTGGTGTCCACCTTCCCATAATGCACTGCCACGTGGCAGTCCCTCTGCTCCACAATCCTCCAGTACTCTTGCTGCAAGAGAAGAAAAAAGGAAAGCCTATCAGAGGAAGAATGCGTGAAAACAGCATACCAGGGTACCGGAAACAGATTTCCATGTGCATCACAGCCCATTATGTCAGCCTGTGTTAACTAAACAAAGGCTGCATCTCTGACCTGTGAGAAAAATGAATAACTCCCATTTTAGTGATTTTCTTGTATCAATGGTTTACATGGTACTTTGGTCAAAAAAAATCTGTCTTTTTAAAATCCCCAAAAGTGTGCGTTTTGGAGGAACAATGTTTTCATTTTAGAAATAAAAGATATCTAATGTCATTTCTGAGACAAGCAACTAGAACCTAAAGTAAACACAGGTCAGTGCGGTTTACACTGAGTAGAAGTTGTTGGTGTTAGCGCGCTCACCTCAACGTCAGCGGCCCCGGGCTCCTTGTTAAAGCACATGGTCATGGTGTTCCGGGCTATCCTGAAGAAGTTGGTCAAAGACACCGATTTCCCCTGCAACACAAAGACATCAAACACAACATCGCATGAGTCAGAGTGCCATGGGAGTCTCAGGAAAAACAACAAACACATCCCCGCCTCCGGGTCAGCGAAAGCATATTTAGTTTTATAGTCTTTGGTTATGGTGAAAAAATATAGGGAGGGTACACAGAGGATGGAACGTCATTGAAAAATATTGCTGGACTTTGGTTGAACCGCGCCTGCACAAGCGCCTCCGTCTCAGCATATGTTGGTATATGTTATGTGTCAAAGAGTCAGCGAGCATATGGTCGTGTGAATGCGTGTACGTGCATGAGCGAGTGCGTCAGCAAGTGTATGTGTGTGTTAGCGTGCGTCTCCATACCGCTCCACCTCTGTGCCTCCTCTATAAGTCCCTGATACAATTCCCCTGGACTTGACCCCTTCCTCCTAGAGAGAAGCTTTGAAGGTGGCCATAAATCTGCCCGCTCCGGGGCTAGAGATGCTAGGACCCCGCTGAAAGATGGCCTCGCCGATTCTTCATCTTCACAGCAACCGGGGTTATTGTATGCATAGAGCTGCACGTACTAGTCATCTGATAGTATTAGCATGGTAAAGTGCAAACATTAGATTTTTTATTGCATAGTTCTTACTTGTTAAGTGTCCTCAGGTGTTTTCAGAAGGTGCTTAGAGAAAGTTGCTGCTGACGTTATTACTTTTATTATTATTAGAAAAGCCTACAGTGTAGTTGTAATAGTATTACAGTGTGGTAGAAACCCAGTAAGCACTGACAAGAAGTTTTTGCGGTCAATCGGTAGCAGCAGTTATCCAACCCTTTCCTGATGTAATTAGACCTAATTATATCCTTGACATGCACTTTGTTCCCCTGAAAGAAAATGTGAAATAAAAGCTCCTCTTGGGGGCAACCCGGTGGTGAAAAATGCATACAGATCTGAGCTGTGGAGAGAAATGATGGGTCATATTTAGACAAGCCTGTCCTGTCAGTACTGTGACAGCCATTCACATGCCATTGCCTTGAATAGTCCCTCTATAATTTCAATGTCTATGAACTGTACTGGGTCAAGTCTGTTGACAATATCTCAGTTCTTCAGAGGGAGTCTGGTATAGGGGGATTTAGTTACCAAAGGAACAGGGGGGGGAAAAAATCAAATGGGATCCAGATCCGAGATGACTGGGGTATAGTGTGTGTGTGTGGTGTGTGTTAAGTATCTGTGTGTGTAAGTGTGTGTGTGTATGTGTGTGTGCGGGCATGCCACCACAGAAACAAAGTTATCTTAATTAAAGACGTATGTATGACACAGTGCATCACATAATCACAAAAATAATTACTCTATCACCCCATACAAGGATACACGCTATTGTGGCATGAAACAGATACGGTGTGTGTGTATGCTAGCGTGCATGCACACAAGCTAATTTGGGTTTAACCTCTCTGCGAATTCATATTGTTGTGATTGTACAGTATGAAAGTATACAGTTTTTGTGCATGTGTGTTCACATGAGAGAACTTGACCTCTCTGAGTTCATAGTGTGGTGTATGTGTGTGCCTGTGTGGATTTGTGCACGTATGCAACTCGCTGCTTGCCTTTGCATGCGTTTGCCTGTGTGTTTGGGAGGGGGGAGAGGGCTTGGCAAGGGGGCTGGTCATGGGGGGAGTGAGCTGGAGAGAAAGAGAGGATTGGGGAAAATGGCTGAGAGCAAGGGCATGGGCTGATGGAGAGAAGACAGGGGAGAGAGCTGGGGACAAGAGAGGGGAGACTGAGGGAGAGGGAGAGGGCTGGATTAAGGGAGACGACTGGGGGGAGAGAGCTGGGGTGGGGGTGGGGGGGTGACTGAGGAGAGGGTTGGGATAGGGGTGAGGGGAAGGGCTGGTTTGGGGGCTGCCTATGGGTCCCTTTCACAGCGCTGAGCACTGACCTACATTTGAGCCAGCCAGAATCAACACAGCTGCCAGTGGGCTGGGGAGGTGGGAATATACCTAATGTGCATGTGCTCACACACACACGCACAAACACACACAAACACACACACTCAGGACCTCTGACTACCTTGCCACACACAGCTGCACACAAATAGGGGTAAGGAGAACTCTGGTTATTTTCAACCTGGGCCTTATTTTCCTAGGTTTTGCCATCATGACTTGATTGTGATTCCAACACTTACTTCACTGTAGAGCTTTACATAGCTCCACTTCAAGTAAGTGACGGAATTTTTAACACAATCAATCGTCATGATGGCAAAAACTAGGAAAATAAGGTTGACAATAACCAGAATTATCCTTTAAACATAACCACAACAGCTGCAAGGTACAAAGACAATTGCACTTCTTCCTGTCATGAACTACTGTCCCTCACCCTCACACCAAATACTACTGGCCTCTGCAATGCACATTACAACGTTCCAAGTGTTGCTGTACATAACCAATTGTACAAACCTGAATTATATTTGATTGCACAAACCACAAACTAGAGCAGTTAACAGCATGATCTCAAGGAAATTGAATAATCATTATGACAGCCATTAACATCTTTATAATTCACACCACAGCAGCGTTCTCCCAAATAGGAAAGCAATCATAATGTGCTATAACCCCACAGCTTAGTTCCCTCTAAAGATAAAGTGCATCTTTTATCACTTGAGAAGTGGCACAGTGATATCGACACACTCAAGTGTGAGTAGTGATACTATGAAAGGTGAAGATCCTTTACACCTCTTGGGTGATATTAGTCTTGACTCTGACTACAGGGAGCTGGCAGACATCTGTGTGAGCAACGATGAGTCTTTTGTAGACCGCTCAGGCACTGACACAAAGCTATAAGTCTAAATCACATTGATATTTGTCATATAAACAAGACAATGTGCACAACATTTGTGATTTTAGTTAATAGGCATCATAAACACCTTGTTAGAATAGCAAAACAAAACCTGATAATGGATGCCAACAGAATAATAAGCAATAATAAGACTCAAATAATGATTGTTGCCTCTTGATACCACATATTGCATGTGTGCACATACAGTAAAATTTTGAGATGTGGAATGACATCTGTGTATTTTTAGTTTAGAGTGAGGTTTTCAATTCTCTTTATGTAAAGACTAAGTTGTATGTGTCGTGCAGTCATAGTGAAAGACAGTAGAGGTTGTGTGCTTCCCAGGTGATGTGTATATATATATACTGTATATACACGTATATACACATATATATATATATATATATATATATATATATATATATATATATATATATATATATATATATATATATATATATATATATATATACACACATATATATATATATATATACACATATATATATATACACACACATATATATACATATATATATATATATATATATATACATATATATATACACACACACACATACACTGTATATATATATATATTTTTTTTTTTTTTTTGTTTTTTTGGTTTACAGTGGTTTACCCTGCACCAGCTGGCACCCAGGAGAGAAGCACTGCTGTGAACGGGGTATCTTCAGTTTTTTATATATATATATATATACCAAAGGTCATCTTCATCCTCACCTTGTAAATACACTTGTGCTGGTCACTGAGAACGCCCCTGTTCTCCTCTTCCTCCTCCTCCTCTTCCCCGTGCTGCCTGTCCTCCTTGCCTTGTTTTTCCTGAGCGAAGAGCCGGCGCCGGCCCGCTTTGACCTGAGCCTCCAGCTCCTTCAGACGGTGGTACACTCCGTTGGTACGGTGGTTCCCTGCCGTCCCTCCCACTACCCCGCCCGCCAGCCCGTTCTTGGGCTCGTAGCGCGGCAGCGCCAGCGCGCTGGGCGCCGAGGAGTCCGAGTGGCCCTCCAGCGGGCCCCGGCGCAACTCCAGGTTCTTTTTCTCCTGCAGCACCTCGGCCTGCAGCCGGAGGCGCTCCTCCGTGCTGAGCGAGTCGTAGGAGAGCAGGTACTGCAGGTAGGCCTCCTGCAGCTTGGCCAGCCGATCCTGCGCCGACTTGGGGATACGCAGGAGATCGGCCAGCTTGGTCCACTTCTTCAGGTCCATCACCTGCTGCATGCCACCCATGTCGTTGATGAGCTGGAAGAAACGTGCCAGGTCCACCTCGCAGCCGCCTGCATGGAGTGGAAGGACAAAGGAGAGGCAGACCAAGAGTGAGCTTAGTGTTGTGGAGTATTTACCTGGTTTAATATAAAAATTGCAAAAGATACATAGTTCCCATTTGGATGATATCCAAAAGTCATAATTTATTTGAGACAGATCCCTTCCTCTTTAAAACAGATATATAAAGCACTTTATAAAACCATCAGCGGAGCAGGATTCTCCTGTATTAATGGCATTCATTGCCATGTGCACACAGTTCAGTTGCCTTTTTTTCATGTTTTAACCGGCACAAGCGGATGTTTGGGTCCTTCAGGTTGTGACAAAACATAAAAGGTATCAGATCAAGAGGGTTGCCATCTTCAAGCATATGCTCCATAAGCAAACTGTGCCAACTCCTCCATCCCAGTTCATTTGACTTGGAATGACCAATTAAACTATTACTTTTCAGAATTATCTGAACCCCTAATCGTGCCAAACACAGACACTAATTAATGTTCATGCAGAATTGATTTTCTGGGCCCACTGGGGAAGTGGTTTGGAACCGGTGTGTCCTGGCTGGCTGAAGTCGCTCCGCTGTGGGTCACTGGCTGCCAGGTTAATAATCCCTCTGGCTAACAGCAATGTCCACCCCACACAAACTGAGCTCGCACTGGGATAATCCAGAAAAAAATATTTCAGCTGTGCACAAAAGCTAGAAACACATGAAGGTGCTAACGTGAGTACATACACACAACACACACCAGCTCAAAACCATTTCAATGCAACACACACTCACACAAACACAAATCCCAACACACACACACACACACACACGCATGCACACGTACGTACATGTGTGTATACATGCACGCACACAAAACACACATACGGTCTCTCTGTCTGAACTGAGGCTGTTTAAATGCTCATAAAGTGCTGACGTCGTCGTGAGAAATGGAAGGTGACAGGGCAATCTGGGGGAAATATTGTTTGCCTGGCCCGTCGGGCCCCTCACCGAGTCGCTCCACATTGTTATTGGCATCTATAAACGGGGAGATAAAATCGGGTGGAATGCCACTGAACCTTTCAGAGCACCGCTGATACCCGTGGAGATAGCAATCTTGGAGCTGTTTGCTAACTGGCTGCTTTTGTCATGGCTTTATATAGCTTGGCAAAGACAGAGTGACAAAATGCAATTAAATACAGGAGGATACCGAGAGGGTAAACAATAGGCTCTTTTGTAAATGTAAATGGAAAGGAGAGAGAGGGAGTAAGTGAATTACTGCTAACTCCAGCTCCAAGCTGAAAATACCAATTTGCTTATGACCTATATTCTTCTGATCTATGTAACAGTATTTCTTTTTATCAATTTCTCATCTTTAATCTAAAAGATATAATACTCGTTTAAATTACATTAGATGACATATCTTCTATGTAATTTCCCTTGCGTTGAGTTCAGTGTCAGCACCATTTCACCAGGCCAGGCTCAATATATAAATGTTCTTGAGTCAAAATTAATCAGACAAGAGCAAAACAGCATCACTGGGGCAAGAAAACAAAAAACGAAACAAAACAATAAGGCATTATCACAGAGAAAGGCAGTTAAGACCAGATCATTTACACCTATACATTTTTCGCATGCCCAGACGGGTGCCTTAGGTTTCACAGTGTGGACTTGAGATATCATACTTCAACTCATTTGTCATAACTGTCATCTCTTGCTTTGCCTGGAAAACAACTAAAGCTTTGAAAGAGAGACAACCACAAGTTTAGAGAGGGTCAGAGACGAGGGACTAGTTTGGAGTTGCTGGGTTTTATATGAGTCTGCACCAGGGCTCAATTCACTCCTATAAAATCAATAGTTCTGGTCCTCAGTGGAAATGTGCAGGACGAATCTTGTGACTTATTGTTTAATTCAATTCAGGAAGTTCTGTGGACTGAATTGCCTTGTGTGCAATGTGTTCATGTGTTTGAGTGTGTGTTTGGCTCACTTACCGATGACAGGGGGCTCATCCATGCTAATGCCCTGAGATTTGAGGTGCTTGCGGATGCAGGCCAGCCGCTGCACGTTGGGGCCCCAGCGCCGGCCCAGCTTGTGAACCCGCTGCACCTGTGTGACGAAGCGCATCTCCTCGCTCAGCTTGCACTCTGGCCGCCAGTCGGCCGGCGGCACCACGCAGCACATGCCGGTCACCTCGGCCCGTTCCCTCACCGCGTCCAGGTACACCAGGGGGTCCTGGAACTCACGTGGCGCCGGCTGGAAGACGGGGACCTCGCCCAGCGCCGGCCAGCCCTCAGGCCTGCTCCGCTGGCGCTCCCGCTCCTTGTCCTGCTCACGCTCCTGCTGGCGCGCCATCTCCTTCTCACGCTCCCACTCCTTGTCGCGGTCGCCGGGCCGCAGCGCTGCTGGTTTGAGCTGTCCGGGGGTGGAGGAGGAAGTTGGCGGGGAGGAGGTGGTGGAGGAGGAGGCAGAGGTTTGCTGGGGGTCTGAGGTAGTGCTGGCGCGACTGGGGTTCTGTGGGAGATTCTGGCCCGATGACGGGGAGGAAGAGGAGGAGCTCCGACTATGAGACCTGCTCTGCTGCTGCTGTGCTTGTCGAATCAACATCAGCTTGCCGGCCGACGCCCGCTTGGGTCGCTGGTTCACCGGCTCCATGTTGGTTGCTGGTGTAGGAGGCGGGGTTTGTTGAGGAGGCAGAGGAGAGGGAGAAGGTGGAAGTTGGGCAACAGGTGGAGAGGGGGGAGGAGGGGGTGTTTCTGACACATGTCCATTAGCAAGTGGAGTAGTGGGGGTGGCGGTTTGGGTGGCAGCTTTCTCCTGATTGGCCGCCTTCTTGCTGCGTGTCTCCAGAGGTGCGGGCTGAAGCTTGGCCTTCTTGGCCTCAGTGACAGAGGGCTTGGCCTTCTGCTCACCGCCTCCTGTCCCCACGGAGTTGAGCACTACCTCCAGACGCCTCTTGGAGTTACGCAGCCCCTCTCGGCCGGGACACTCCCCCTGGCCCTGTCTCTGGCCGTCCCCCTTGGCCAGGGTGCTGTGCCGCTGCCCATTCAGCCTGCCGTTGAGGCGGGCACCGGCACCCACCTTGTGCAGCCCGTTGGATAGTAGCACCTGTTTGCGGGTTTTTGCATTGCTGTGGTGGGCTGGCGCCGCTGCTTTTCCTGAGTTGGCCAGCCCATTGCTGGCTGCTGGCTGGCTGTGCTGATTGTGATTGTTCGCTGACGACGGTGCCGTGGCGGCGTTGCTGTTGTTGTGTTTGTTGCTGCTGCTGAGTTTGGTTTTCTTGCCCAGTTCTCTCTGTTTGGCTTTGGTGTAGGTGACGTGGCCCTTGGACACGGTGGCTGTGTACTTCTTCACAGTTTTGGACGGCAGTCGGAAGTTCGGAAGGCTCTTTTTGGCACCGCTGGCAGCATGCGCCGAGCCCGCCCGCGTCAGTCCATTCACTTTAGAGACCTGAGATGGACAGAGAAAGATAAGGAGATGAGAGAAGTTAGATAAATATTGTGAAGGCTATTATTACATTGCTCAGGATAAGTCATGCATAGGAAATAATGGGGGGAAGGAAGGAAAACAGGAATCTGGGAGTGGTGTCTGTTGATAAAAGCCTGAATCCCTGAAAGAAACCCCAAAAACTCCCTGATTATTGTAGGTTAGGTCACATGCATCTGAAAGTTAAAAATACTGTGGCTGCATATGTAACACAAAGCACAAATTTTCCAAACTGCATTCACACACTTTAATATTCCACACGAAAAAAGTACACCAAGATACATGCAGGCATGTGGGCAGGCACACACACACACACACACCCTCCACAATGAAGAAGCCAAACATTCACATGCTGGCTCTGCAGTAAAACATTTGGTAGGTTGGACCAAAGCTATTTGTGGAAACCTGCGCTATTCATTAAAGAACCAATCAACTATCTAGATTACTATACTTTCATATGCAGTATGCCTTTGTAAACTGCAACTCAGACTGCTCTCAGCACAAAGGCAGAGATTCAGAAAAGGATATATGCAAACCAAAACCAAAAACCACTACATCCCGAGATAAACAACAGTGGCGAAGGAGTGAAAAAAAAAAAACATGATGGCAGACACGAGAAGGAGAGAAGGGATGGCTCCATGGTTTCTGCTAGCAGATGGCTGGACGGTATGAGGTAGGACTATGGGGTTATGGGGCTAGAATCAAATCCCATCCGGGCACATAAAAACAGCCTTTTATTTGTTATGGGTTTCCTTAAGCTCTTTAATTCGCTCTTCATGCCATGAATAAAAGGCCTGCGTGTGTGTGTGTGTTTATGTATGTGTGTGAGAGACAGAGAGACAGACCGAGAGAGAGAGAAAGGGAGCGAGAGAGTGCAAGTATGTGTGTGTGTGTGTGTGTGTCTAGTCTTTGAGGCCCCCAGCTGTAGATCAGAGGCTTGGTACAGTGGTGTCTGGTTCCATGGCTGGCTGGCTGGCTACAGCTGTGTTTGGGCCTATAATCTATTACACCAGTGGTAGAAACATGGACAGTCTCTCTCTTTCCCAATCCAAAGAGCTTTACTGCCAGGTTAAAATCACCTTGTGTATCTGTCTCTGCCTCTCTATTTCTCTGTCTGTCTGTCTTTCTGTCTGCCTGCCTCTCTCTGCAATTCAATACACTTTACTGCCATGACAGGGACAAAGACCAGTGTCGCCACAGCATTGAAATTAATTTAATCTTTTCTGTCGCGCTCTCGGCCTCCCGCTCCCTCTCTCCTCTCTTTCTCCGTCTCTTTCCTCCCCTTCGCCTTCATTCACTGGCTTCTCTTTCTCCCTCTCCTCTTCCTTCCTCCTCCGTCTGCCTTTCTAAGAATATCAACTTTTCGCTGTCTCTTTCTCTGCCTCCTCATCGCTGTGTTGTTTTCATGGCCCACTTTTAGCGCTGCCAGGAGTCTCTCATTCCCTCCCTCCCTCCCTCCTATTCCCTCCCTCCCTCCTATTCCCTCAATGTCTGTGAAGTGACATTGAGCCTAGTATTAAAAAAAGGAGTAGGTAAAACTAGGCTTCATGGAATTACAGCGACTGGTGTGTATGTAATTGAACTCAATAGTGTGTCTGGAGATCTTGTGACCTTACCGATGGGTGTTTGGTTGCTGCCGGCTGAATGGGTTGAGCTGGAGGGCATGTTGCTCTAGTTGTATGGACATAAAGGGCCTATTGCATCCTATTCTATATGGTTCTATTTTATTCTGACCACATTCTCAAACAGAGCAAATATACTTTTTGTGATGGGGGAAACTGAACCACATCACATCACCCCTCAGAGACTTCTATACTGCTGCCATTTTAGGAGCAGATGCTTGCCACAAACAAATGCATGCTGTCTAGAAAAATGAAAAGAAAAATAGTAGGGATAGATTTTTTTTCTACAGTTTATACTTCCTGAGTTTTTTCCTAAGCTCCATGACTTAAAAAAAAAAGTGCTCTTTGGAAAAAAGTCACCATTGAACCGTGCTCTAATATTTACTGTAAACATTTGATAGAACAGGGGAACTTTTTAGGAAGGCTACATAGCCATACATGAACACCCTATAGTCACTTTTAGCTCCTCTCTGTCCGTCTGTCTCTCTCTCTGTCCAGACCAGCTGGAAGTGACCCGTAGAAGGAGGGAAGGAAGGAAGGTGGGAGGGAGGGAGGGAGGGAGGGAGGGAGGAAGGGATGGAGTTATCAATCACGGCCGGGGCGCCGCAGGAGGGAGGTGACAGCCGGCCCATTGACAGGTTTGCCTTTGAAGGGCTCTCGTGTCACACATGTGTATGTGCGTGTGTGTGTGTGGGTGTACGTATGTGTGTGTGTGTGTGTGTTGTATTGTGTTCGTCTCAGGTGGCGGGGGGCCGACACAAAGACCAGGCCATTAAAAGATAAGGGGGGAGTGAAACCTAACCCTGCCTCCATCAATCGTCTGCCCCCACCCCCCCCCACCCCACCCCAACTCCTCCTGACAATGGAAAAACACAGGGTGATGGAGGGAGAGAGGGAGGGAAGAAGGGGGACGAAGGCAGAGAGAGGGAAGGGGTGAATGGGAGACGGAAAGAGAGAACGCAGCAACTCAGAACGGACTGATGGATGAATGAAGGCTGGGCAGGTACAATCGCCAAAAAAGCTGACTATTGCCAATTGCTCTCATGTAATGTGTTACCAAACGTTTAATCAACCAGACAATTCATTACCAATCCAATGTGCACATCTCACTGAATTCAAACTGACTTATTTCTGTAGTTCTATGACCCACAGAAACGGATGAATCTCAATGTGTGTGCAAGTTTCTTTACTACTACACTGATGCTATACAATACAAATACACACACACACAAAACAAATGTTAATTGGCCAAAAGTGAAGGCGGGGCTAAAATGGACGTCAAGTGTAAACTTGATAAACTAGCATTTGGCCGGACAGCTGCTATATTTGTCCAGCCACAGTTTGCTGACAAAGCAGTGTTATCTGGGAGACGCGCTGTTATGACCGCTTTCTGCCACAAGAGGGCTCAGCGGACCGGCTCTCCTCAGGGGGGCTCTGCAAGTCTCTCTCTCTTTCTCTCTTTAATTGTTTGTCTATTGGAAAAGGAAAGGGGAGGGTGGGGAGGAGAGGAGAGAAGAGGAGAGGGCAGGAGAAAGAGGCAAAAAGGACAGAGAGAGTCAGGGAGAGAGAGAGAGAGAGAGAGAGACAGAGAGAAAGAGAAGCAAAAAGGGTGGATGGAAGATGGCGAGACAGTGATGAGAGGAGAGGAGAAAATGAGAGGCAGAGTGAAAAAGAAAGAGAGGTAAAGAGGCAGGTGAAGCAGGCCTTGTTCAGACACTGACCTATAGGGAGAGTAGGAAGGCTGGATCCAGAGAAAGAGAGAGAGAGAGAGAAAGAAAGAAAGAGAG
This sequence comes from Centroberyx gerrardi, assembly GCF_048128805.1. NCBI lineage: Eukaryota > Metazoa > Chordata > Actinopteri > Beryciformes > Berycidae > Centroberyx > Centroberyx gerrardi. The sequence continues at coordinate 14,267,565 of NC_136015.1, forward strand.
AAAGAAAGAAAGAGGAGAGGTGAGCAGCAGAATATGGACGTTCACTCCAGATAATAGCCCCTGGCAGAGAGAATTCAAACAGAAATGAAAAGGACGATGAACAGAACAAGGAAGAAAATGAAGCCAAAAGGGAAAAAAACAGAACACACACACACACACACACACACACACACACACACACAGGCAGCCAGAGCCTTTTCTGGAGTGGATTTCGGTCGCACGTGAGCGGGGAAGGAGAGGGAGGGGAGGGAGAGGGAGGTGGGCCTAGATGACATCATGTGTTGCTATAGCCCAGCTGGGGCCTGGCAGGAAGATTTTAAACAGGCAACATCTGCAGCAGCAGGCAGCCCAGAGAAGAGAAAACGGAGAGAGAGAAGGAGAGAGAGGAGACGAGAAGACAGAGAAGAGGAGAAGAGAGAGAGAGAGAGCGAGAGAGAGAGAGAGAGAGAGAGAGAGACAGCCGGAGGATAGAAGAAAGTTTAACCCTTGCACAGCCATGATGGCTGATAAGAGGAGAGAGGGAAGAGGGCTGCACATGTGTAACATGCAAACGTAAATAGACAGACAGACACTGAACAAATGTGTAAGCTGAATGTACAGCATTATTCTATTCCTCAAAAACATTATTAAGATGTGTCTAAAATAACACTTACACACACACAAACACAAGCAGTCTTAACCACAGATGGTCACATTATTGTACAACCAGCCTCCTTCCCTTTCTGCTGTCTTATTAGGGTGCGATGCGACGCGGCCCTGGGCAGGTTGACTTTTAAGCAGTAGAGACGCAGTAGAGAAAGGTCACCACCACAGTCTGGCACTAATAACACGCGCAGCGCAAAACCCTACACACAGTCTGACGGGGGGAGATGTGGAATAGCTGTATTCGTTTGCAGGGTCGATGCCGGTGAAGTGGCTTGTCACACACACAGAGAGAGAGAGAGAGATTAGGAGACTCTCAGTGAGCATTTAATGCTTATTGGTTTGTCAACTATGACAAATCTTTTACATTTTTTAAGTGGCTTGAGGGAGGAGAGGCGAGGAAGAGCGATCGAGAGTGAAAAGGACAAAAAAACTAAACAAGAAAGTGTTGAGCCCTTTTCAAATGATGCTGAGTCGGCTAAATGACTGTATACCCCACCTGCGCTTGCTGCCGTACGCTCTGCTGGCATCTCCACATTTGTTATTCAATTAAAATGAACAGAATCATATTGTTTTATAAAAAGGTCCTGTTACGGCACATGTATTTGGTTGATATAAGCCTCTATTAAATTAAGGAGAACTGAATCATGGGGAATTGAATTATGATAATGACTTCACCCTTCAGTTTTACACACACAACCCCTGGTTCGTTTTACGGCTACGTAATCACTTAACCTTTTATATGGCTTAGCCTGTATTTTCACAGTTGGTCGTGTGTATGAGTGAGTGTGTGGGTGTGCGTGTGTGTTCTGAACACACACGGTTAACACACATACTGTTCATGCTAATCGGGGGAGAGCGAGAAAAAAAAAAAAAAAAGCACTAATCCTTCCAAATGATTGGAGCCATGTTGTCAAGGGCAAGATCTGTCTGTTCGGCACAGGAGCAGAGACAGAAAGAGAGAGAGAGGGAGAGAGAGCAATAGAGACAGAGAGGGAGAAAGAGAGAGAGGGAGATTGGAGCGAAAAGAGAAAATGAGTGAAAGGGACCGAGAGAGCGCATGAGACAGAAAGAGAGAAAGGTGGGGTGAGGGTGGAGAGAGAAAACAAGGATACACGGTATGAGAGGAATCAAAAGAATCAAGCAGAGTGCCAACAGCAAATTGAAAAGAGAGAGAGAGTGAGTGCAGAGGGAGAGCCGTAGAACAAAGGCTAGTAAGCGAGTGAGGCTGAAGTTTGTCTTGGCAGGCAGTCGCTCTCATTGAGATTCATTGTGGGTTTTATTAGACGGTTCTGGCCACTTAAAAACCTGAAGCGCATGCCCAGGTCCGCATCAGCAGCACCAGATTACTACGACAACAACAACAACGCTGGATCGAGGCTGGCCTTGGACAGAAAGAGAAAGACAGGAGAGGAAACGAAAAAAAGGAGAGAGCAAGAGAGTATGAGAGAGAGACAGAGCGAGAAAGAGGCAGATTATGAGAGACAGAAACACAGAGACGCAGACAAAGAAAGACAGCACAGAGCCTCCCCAAACATTGCTTTTGATTAGCTAATGTAATTGTCAGATTGCTAGTTTTCCGAGTTGAGCCAACTCTACCCCTCCCTCTCTCCCTTCCTCTTCCTCCTGCTCTTCTTCTTTCACTTTATGGGGTTCCTTGAAACCCGCTGAGTGCCGTGGAGAGGGAGGCAGGCTTTCACAGCCCCTAGCCAGCGCTACTAAATATAGCTGCAGCCGCGGCAGGCCAAAACACAATCATTACTCTCCCAGAGACAATGGATGGAGGAGAGGAGTCGGGAGAGGAGAGGAGAAGAGGGGAAGGGAGGAGAAGGGAGGAGAGAAAACAAGAGGAGTGGAGAGGGGAGGAGGAGGTGTAAGAGCAGAGAGGAGAGGCAAAGAGATGGAAGAAGGGGAGAGGGGAGAGGGGCGAAGAGGAGAGAGTCGAGGAGAGAGAGAAGAGTAGTCAGGAGAAAACACAGAGGGGAAGATGAAAAGGGGACACAGCAGATGGAGAATAGAGAAGAGAAGAGGGAAGAGAGGGAAGGATTTCAGAGGGATAAAACAGCTAAACAAGCCTGCTGCACCCCCAGCCTGTTAATATAGAATATTCCAGAATATCTCCGGTTACAGTTCGGCTAATGCAAACCACTTACCTGCCATTCATCTTTCCCTATAGGGGGATACTTTCCCTGCGTGCTGCTGTCACATTCCTCAAGCTCCCCCGGGTCTCCAGGGGGGAAAATGATGGAAATACTTTCATCCTTTCCTCCTTTCGTTTCTTGCGGTTTTTCAACATCTTATGGCTCTTTCATCTGACAGAAAGTTCAGTGCACTGTAATGGGCGGGCCGTACCTGCTTGCGTAGCTCCTCGGCAGCTCTCCTGGGTGGCAGCCCGTTGGCGGCCGCGCCCCGGCTGCTGGCCATGGCCTGCTGCTCTCTGGCGTGCTCCCGCGCCTCCGCCCGCTCGCTGCGCTCCCTCAGGAGGGGCGGAGGTGGAGGCGGAGGAGGTGGCAGTGGCGGGGCGGGCGTCTCCCTGCCGTGGGTCCCCGCCTTGGGCCGCGGGCTCTCCCTGGTCCCTGCTTTACCGTGGCCGTTGAACACTGCAGGGGAACGGAGAGAGAGAGAGAGAGAGAGAAAGGAGTCAGGCCAGTTTGTTGCGATTCTTAATTAGGTATAAACTGACAAGCTAACTGGCTTCAGTTTATCTGTTCTACTAGTCTACAAATCAACCAAGTCTTCATTGGGAGGATAATTTTTAGGCCCTAATCAGGCTAAATGTAGGTCTTGAAAATCGACCTTGTGTTTCTTCTCAGTGGTAGGTCTCCACTAGGAGTGCTGCTGCTGCAGGACAGTCCTTAGCAGTAAAGCTAAGGGCTAAGTGCGTGCATAACTGACCAATTGGCTCATCTTTTTGTAAGACAACTGCCAGCAACTAGCGCACTGTGTGCTGTCCAAGATATTTTTATTTTTTACAGCCTCTGTAACCTACTGTAACCTCCTGGTGTGTGGCCTTACACAGATATTTTTTTCTGCACATGACACAGCTATAAATTAAGCTACTGCAAAGAAAGCAAACTACTGTGGAAAGTTCCCATCAGGCGGCAAGGCACTAACTCCATCCATAGGTCATATAGTATGCTTTTTCAGGCTACCGTCTCCCCATGCCAGCGCCAATGTGGGAACATTGGTCTCTCAATAGCCCCCCTGTAGTGCAGAATAGCTTCATAAACCCTGGCGCTGAACCGCAACGGCCAAGTGGAAAAGCCCGCACAAACATTGGAGTGACAGGCTTTTGGCTAACATATAGCCACCAATCAGTAAAATATGCATGATTTAAGGTGTGTATGAAAACGTCTTTATGCTACATGTCAATGAACCTGTTCAAAATGAAGGCAGACTACATCAACCCCCGCGGCTGATGCTAAACGAGCTGAACTGGACCACGCCAATTAACACACACATTCAATAGCGCTCTCTTTAGCTTTTACGAGGCTTAAGTTTAAGTTTCAAGTTTAACATCAACAGGCGCTGGCTGCATGGGAAGAAACGACACAAGGCCACATGCACAAATGCACAGAAGCACATGCACACGCAATACACACCATAGAAGAGCAAGGAGTGGATGCCGTTATATATACATTTTCGAGCATTAATGTGTGTTCTTGTCTGCAAAAGTGTGTGTGCGCGTGTGTGAATGTATGTGTGTGTGTGTGGATTTCATGGGCCCCTGGCTTCATGAAAAATGAGAGAGAAATCCTGACGTTTTAAGAAGTGAGCTAAGCAAGAAACTGAGCCCAATAAAAGCTGTTTAATTTAGCTATGTCAACATGGCACATGGCCGAGAGAGAGAGAGAGAGAGAGGGGTAGGGAGACAGAGACCGCTGATGAATGGCCTACAATGTAGGGCCTTTCCTCTTTTTCGCGCTCTCTCTCTTTTCCTCCTGTAATTCCGTTTTTCTCTCTCTCATTCCCCTAATTCTATTTCTCCCTCTCTGTTTCTCAACTGTGCCTCTCACTTGTTCTCTTCACCTCTGCCTTTCACCCAATTTCTGTCCTCGCCTCCACTCCTCCTCGCTCTGTCTTTCTTTCCCTCCCTCCATCCCCTCCTCCTCCCTAAGAGCTCGTATAACCCTGCTCCTGTTGGAGAGCGGCCCACGCTGCATATTAAAGTGTCACGTTTGACACCAATCTTAATACCGCAGAATGTACCGAGGTGTGTGTGTGTGTGTGTGTGTATATGCCTGCCAGCCAGCACAGTGCAAACGCTGTTTCTAAATTGACCCAACACTGGAGCAATGACCCAGTATTTCCTGTGTGTGCATGTGAGCTTTTGTGTGTGTGTGCGCGTGCGTATGTATGTACACAATCGTCTGTGGCAGTGTCCTCATCTCTATTGTCCCCTACAAAGTATATCTACCTATTTCTCCCTTATCTATTTATTTAGCATATCACAGTTGAAGGTGGCTAGCTGCTTTCCAAACAGTGTTGGTGTATGGAGATAAGGAGGAAACTAAACTGTCCTCATGCACACACCAGGCCTGGATCCACTCAAATAGGTTTCACTACACCATATGCTCCTTGTAGGGCTTTGTGTACATGTGTGTGTGTGTGTGTGTGTGGGGCTGGGGTAAAGAAGTTCATCTAAGGGTGAGAGTAAAAGGTGTGTATGTGTGTGAGGTGTGTGTGTGCGTGTGTGTCAGGGGGCCAGTACTGTCTGTGACCCATACAAAGGCGGTGCGCAGTTCTCCCAGAGTTCAACGCAAGTAAACCTATCGCTCGCTCGCGCTCTCTCTCTCTCTCTCTCTCTCTCTCTCTCGCTTAATCCCACCAGTCTCTCTCTTTCCTCCTCCACATTCCACTTAACAGAACGACAGAGGAAAGAGCTGAGCAAAGCGTTCACCTTTTGAACCTCTCTGGCTGCGGTTCTACAGACTACAGGAGGGAGGAAAAGAGTAAGGGAGGGAGGGAGGAACTCTGAAATCCTGCCCTTGTTTCATGGGGGAACGCCTGGCCGGAAGGATTAGATGTCAACGGAGTCTGCCAGGGAGGGAGAGACTCCAAGTTAAAATCCTTTCTCTAATGCTCTGTGAAACACTGTAGATCCACTACTAGAAGATGGATACAAGATACACGCAATCCGCTATTGTAATTAAAGATGGGATATGGGAGAAATATGCAGACTTTCTATAAACTTAATACATGTTTAACATATATAACTTGTTTTTACAGGCAAGATTGGTAGGGTGTGTGTGTGTGTGTGTGTGTGCGTGTGTGTGTGCGTGTGAGAATGCATGCATGCATGCAATTTCCTAAATGTTGTGTATGAGTGTGTGTGCATTCATCTGAATGTCTATGCGCCCCAAGGGGTGTACATGTTCTGCCACTGTGTGTGTGTGTGTGTGTGTGTCGGGGGCCCTGGCCAGCTGTTGCGGTGCGTGCATAAACACCTTGTTAGGGCTTAGAAAACTAAGTGTTAATTGGGGTGGAAAAGAGTCGATGCGCTGCTGTGCTATCCCATGTGACTTCCCCCTGTCTCTGCAGCGGAAAACAAGAGCGCATACTTAGGAAATTGCTCACGTGCGCACACACACAGACACACGCACACACACGCACGTACTGATAATTTCTCTCTCATCCCTCTATCCATCCGTGCTTCTGTTTGGCCATGTCATTCTCTTCCCTCTTCCTCTCTCTCCTTCCTCCATCTTTCCCTGTGTCCTCGTCTTGGAAACTGTATTTTTCCACTCCTCCTCTCTCCATTCGTCCCTCTGGTGCATCATCCTACTCCTCTCTCCCCATCGTCTTCCTTTCCTCCGCTTCCCTCCTCATCTCTATTTCTGTCTCGCTCACAGTGTCCTTTCTATCCCTCCTCTTATCTCACTTCCTCTCTTTTATCCCCTACACTCATTACTAATGCGCCTCCTCTCCTCTATAACCTCCTTCTTTCTCTCTTTCTGTCTTCTACATGCACTCTTCCCTCTCCTCCTTTCATCCCCCCACGCTCCAGACAGTAAACACAGACAGCGTCCCTGTGGCCCATTAGGCCAATTGAACACATTCCCCTCTCTCCCTGCTGCAAACCCACACGACTGCTCCCGGTGATGAATGACTACATTTCCCATCGAGCTCTGGGAATCTCCGCTTGGCCTGGTGCCGTTGGGTAATGTAGTACAGGGAGCAATATGGAGACAGCTTCATACTCTATATGGGTGAAAGGGAGAGTTCTGTTTGTGAAGATAGAAGAAATGTGTTGGTAGTTAAAATATGGCGTGCCACTACAGCTCGTTTTACCCTGAGCAACAAGGGAGACACTTCAGATGTGTGATGACTTTCACCCCTTTGTGTGTAAGTGTGTTTTGTGTATAAGTGCGGGCTCATACTGTGATTGATGTGAATCAATTTTTAACATCACTGAAGTGTAATTCTGTGTGCGAGCCTGTGTGCCAACTAATGGGATATGCACACAGATGTCTCTCTGTATATTTCCACAGTGGGTGTGCTTCTGTATTTAGAGGATTGGGGTGGGGCAGATGGGTTTGAGGTGTTAGAAGCCCAGGTCTCAGCCTTACCGTGCCCGTTGAGGGGCTGCCGGGCGGGGGGCTTGCCCTTGCGGGGCGTGGAGTGGCAGGAGGAGGAGGCGGCCGCGGCCTGGCTGCCGCTCCCTCCGCCGTGGGCTTGGACGCCGCCTCCGCTCCTCACCTCCTCCTCCTCCTCCTCGTCCTCCTCGTCCAGGTCCTCCTCCTCCTGGGAGCTCCCGAAGTAAGCCATGTTACTGGGCAGGGCCGACGAACCTGTGGGGGGGGGGGAGAGGGGCGGGGCGGAGGAAGGGGAGAGGGAGGGAGAGAGGAGAGCAGGGGAGGGAGGGAGGGAGGAGAGTTAAAAAGAGGGGGTCAGGGGGGAGAGAGGGAGGAGATGGACAGAGGAAGAAAGAGAGAGAAAGAAAGAGAAATTAACAACTATTTCACATGAGCATAACAAACTAAACAATGTGGCTTTACTGTAAGTGCAGAATCAAGTCTATCTCCACAGCTTTCTCCTATTAAAATAGAATCTGCCTTATCTTTGAGACGACTAGCTGTGTAGTTAAAGGAAAAAAATGTTTTTCAGTCTTTTCATTCTAATCATAGACATTGCACATTAATCAACCTCAACATGGCAGTGGTGAAATATTAATGTAAAAAAAGTTGCTCAAGGGCTTGTGAATAATGGCATTTGTATTGCTGTTTTTCATTTGTTATTATCCCAGCTGGTGGCCTATTGATGCTTTGTAAACCGCTCGGCACATAGAGCAACCATTGTTACATTCACTCAGGCACTAAAACACACAAACTCGTTGTGTTTTACACACATGCACGCACTCTCAAAACAAATTGGAAAGCAATGACAGTTTTACTTGTATAGCATTTACAGTTTATGGTGTACTGCCACATTAATTAGGCACAATGACCAGGCCTTTTCCTTCAGGGCTCCTAGACTTTGGCATCTGGCTAAATCTCCATCATCTTTTAAATCTTCTTAAAACTCACTTTTATACATTTGCTTTTATGTGATCTTTTCAACTGTCCATTAGCTTTCTTTTTAGTGTTGCTGTTATGATCTTTCTTTGCTTACATTGTTTTTTCCTTTTTTTTGTCCAATTTTAGCTTTTTGTTTTTATTCACTCCTTTCTAAAGCACTTGTAATTGTGTTTTGAAAATGGTTACAGAAAATATTATTATTATTATTACTACTATTATTATTAGTAGTAGTTCTATTATTAGTAGTATAAGTGTTACTAAGCAACATAGTCTGATAGATAGAACTGAATGGCATTGCGAATACATCAGCGGATCTTTCCACAGAGATTTTTAATGTTGACAGTTTTATTGAGACATATACTGTACATGTGCTGAAATATCCAACTCTGTAAAAGAGTTACTTTAGAAACCAAAGTGTCTCTCTCTCGCTGCAGAGCTAATCCCAAATCTGTCGCTTTCAGTCTTCCAAACAGGATTACTGTCAATCTCTGCCCCTATTGGAGAAGAAAACTGATGCTCTCTCTCTTTCCTTTTTCTGTCACACTCGCTCACTTTCATTGTCATCTTGGCGAAATCTAGCTCAATATGCGCTGGAAGAGGGTGAATGATGTTTGGCAGTGAATAGCCTATAATGTTACCTCAGTTAGCTAAATGTAGACACACACACACACACACACACACAAACACTCCCATAAAGGGTCGTAAAGCCCAAAGCTATGTTATTAAATCTCATAATGTTGCACTCGTAAATCAGTGTGCAAACAGCTGGTCCAGTCATACGCATACAGGAATAAAAACTAAGGCAGGCTTAGAGAGAGTGCAGCAGCAGCAACTGGCATTGACATGTTTGGATTGAAATATAAAACTATATACACAGGCGCAGTCGTAAATCATTTAGGATATTTTTCATTTTGCTGCATCATGCCTCAGTGTGCCTCAAGGAACATCATAAAAGTCATCTCTGCAACAAGCTGATCTGTGCCAAGGCAGAAATGGCACAGAAAACAGTCTGACCAGTTCTGCAACACGTTGATCTGTGCTTCAAATGAAACAGCAGGCCAGGAGACCAGTTTAAGTGTGTGTGTGTGTGTGTGTGTGTGTGTGTGTGTGTGTGCGCGCGCGTGCGTGTGTGTGTGTGTGTGTGTCTCTGGCCTTGAGTGACTAGAAGAGGTCACAAAAGAGGACGACTAAGTTTTAAATCTTTAAAGCACTTCTCTTCTACATTCTGGCTTTATGACTTCTGTGAATGTTTATAATTGTTGATTTATGATTGATAGGAATGTGTGGTTATATAACGCCCTCAAAGGTTTGATTAAATCTGAATGTTTATGACTAGGAAACAGTGGATTTTACGAAGTTGTGAGTCATTTATGACTACATCGATTGCATGGCATAGGCAGCTACTGTGGTTTTTATTACCCTTTCAGGGGACATGGTGTTTAAAGGGCATTACTGGGGACAAATGCATGATTATATGTCAATTATCATATTATTAGGCCTCTGAAAAAAAAAAAAAAAATGTCAGAATTCAACTGACCTGCAGTAAGCCACAGAGAGTAACCTAAAATTAAAAAGGGGTGAAATAATAAATTAGTCAAGCAAATTATTCAATTAACATACTTTTTTAGAAGGGTGATGAACACATCTGTTAGATCTTACACATTCAATACATTATAAGCTAGTTTAATTAAAATAGAGAGACAGCACAATTATGAGGGCACCAAAATAATTTCAGAGTTAATAACGAACTTACTCACTGGACATTACACATATCAGAACAATCCAGAATTTAGCTACAAAAACTTCACAAAGTGCACAGAAAATCTAGACACTGACAGTATGAGTGTGATTGAGGTGTGTAGCTGGACAACAGGTTTTAGGTTGACTAGAATGTGCTCATTCATTAACTCATCGGTGAGAATGAAGTGACGCTATTCTGCTATGTGCTGAATAATTGCTTCAAGTTACCAGCCTTGTGTCATCAATTAGATGGATATCTGAGCTATGTGACACACACACAAACACACACGTTTATAGCATCATGACACAATAGACCTTGGCTTGGATACACTAAACGTCTGTGTGTGAGTGTGTATGTGTGGACACACTCAATACTTTAATGACACCCTGACTAAGCCTAGGCTTTCCTGCCAACAATGGAGAAGACATGATGCAAGGCTAAACTGGTGGTGACCAGTACCACATAGAAACACATCGTCTTTTAAAGTGCATTGTTGAATAGTGCAGCCTTCCAAATGAAATACAGCCCTGAATTACACTATACAAATCATACATGTACTAGAGTTGATATTTAACACTTCACTATCTCATCCTGGGAAGGATTTTAATCTTCTGAGAAGTCAATTTCTTTAGTTCAAGAGTCCCAAAGGGAAAACTGGAGCATTGGAGCTAGAACATTCCTGTTCTTCCCCTACCAACAAAAGAAATCAGCTTGTTAGATCATGTTGATTTGATGGATTACTTTCTGCTTTTGTGGTGAGATTAAAAATTAATTCTAAGCATATGCAAGTCATTATTCAAACTGATTTTTTTTTTATCCGTTCCAAATATGCTACAGCTTTAAAGCTAGATTCATTTTCATTTTCAAGCGCACTAATAGGAGGTCATGGATGCTCAGCCACTGTTATTGTCCATCCTGGGGACCGGTGGACCCGTGGTTATCACTGTGGTTATCACTGTGGTTATCACTGTGGTTATCACTGTGGTTATCACTGTGGTTATCACTGTGGTTATCACTGTGGTTATCCCCAGTCACTTTTATCACATCTTACTTCTACCAAACCACCTCCAAACATCACAGAATCGACCCTGGTAATAATATTTCTTGCTGTGTCTTGGATCATACTTTTCACACAGCAACTCTGCCGGTTTCTAATTATCTCCGCTGAGAGCTGGAGAAAAAAGCCTGAATGCCCGTGGTGACAGCGGATCCCCATAACAGTTAATGTTGGAGGTTTGACTGCTCTGTAACTTCTGATGGAAGTCTGCAGGCGAAAAACTTGAGAATGTTCTACCACAGTGAAATATGGCTTTAAGTAACACATGGTATCCCAAGTGGTAAGGCCTGTTTCTGTACTAGCCAGGTTAGATTTTCAGACCACATCTGGCCAAAGTAAGAAACCCACACAGGTCCAGTGTATGTTTACGTTTTGGCTTCTTGGCCTGCAGCATCTTAAGTGGGATGCAGCGGTCGAACACAATGCAGCGGCGCCACTTTGTAGCTAAGTCAGATTTTCCGGCTTTTAACTAGTGGTAGGCCTAGGTTTGGCTGACTGCATCTGTGCCACACACATACACACCAACGGACACACAAAGCCACACACATGCACCTGAAGACACACACAGCACACGGGCACCTCATTCGTCTTGGCGACAGTAGCAAACGCTACTCTTAGACCAAACAAACACAACGAGGCAGCACACACACCGGCCCAATCAGCTTCTAATGACTCGCTTCATTAGCTAAATGGCTGTAATTTACTGCCCTGAACAGGGGTCAGTAGGCCAATGACAAACAGACCTCAAGGGCACCAGGGGCAAGATGGGGGGTGGAGTGTGTGTGTGATTGTTTGTGGAGGGGGCGGGGGTGGAGATGAACAAGTTTGCAAAGTATGTTTGTGTGAGTAGACACAGACAACGAGACAGTGTAGACAGACAACGGCAGAGGTAGAAGGTGTGTGTGTGTTTGTGTGTTCTTGCACTTCTCCTTCTGAGAACCACAGAACTGAGTTCAAGGGGTTAGGGTTAAGGGATAGGGAATGAATGTATTCAATGGAAGGTCCTCACAAGTATAGTGCAACAAACACGCATGTGCATGAGAAACTGAAAAAGAAAAAAAGAGATAAAAAACAGAGTGTGAAAGTGAGACAGAATATGGGAGGCAGAGAAAGAAATAAGAAAAACAAGCTGCAGGAAAAAAACAGAATGGTAAAAGACTGATGAAGATGAGGACCAGACAACAGACAGAAACAGATGTAACAACAGCACAACTGTATCCTCTAATCTATTCCAGAGCCCCACAATAAGCCTGTCTAGGACGCCGGAGAGAGAGAGACAGACAGACAATTTGAGAGAGCGCCAGCCTGCCAAACACAAAGAGAGCCAGCGGTCCGATTCTGGCCACTGGCATCCTGACTACGGGAGCGGCAGCGATACTTTTAGGGCTGATACCAGAGATTTACGGCCCCCCTGTCTCTGGCACGGAGACCCCAAGTCTGTCAGCTCCTCAGAAACACACACATGAATACACATACACACGCACACAGACGCGGGGAGGAAATGCAACCCAGACCTTCTCCAAGATCTCCGACCGGGCTTGAGCCCAATCCCCCAATTACAGTGGCTTTTCATCCACCTCATTCCGACCGCAGACAAATCATAATTAGGTCTGAAAGAGTCTATTAGGATTGTCATTTTTAACAGGGCTCTGGGGGTGGGGGGTGGGGGGGGGCGTAATTACAAACCCTCCATTCTCTGGCTACCCCTCCTTTGTCCCCTTAACTGGAACTGAAACAATGAGGACGATTTGAATAGTCAATCAAGAGGGTTTAGCTGCCATGGGGACATGTGGACGTGCTGACTTAGAACCAAGTACGGTGTGTGTAAATAGGAAATATGAACATTGTTTTTAATGGGGGGGCTAGAAAGTGAGACAAAAGTAAGTTCTCTGGCGTGGAAAGAAAAAGTCATCCATGATCCTACAGCTGAGCTTTGCCAAACTCTTCAATAGCCTTTAGATCCCTGGCTGAGAGAGAGAGAGAGAGAGAGAGAGAGAGAGAGAGAGAGAGAGAGAGAGAGAGAGAAAATGGGGCACAAAGAAACAGACAGAAACTGAATGAGAGTATGTGAATAATGGATGGAGAAAGAGAGAGAGAGAGAGAAAGAGAGAAACAGAGGGAGAGATTGAGAGAGGATTAGGGATTACGTCTCCAATTGACATTCCTCGATGTCAGCGAAACCATTAACCCCACACAGCCCTCTGCTCACGGAGGAGTCCCAAGAAGTCGGAATCAGTCAGTGTCATACTACCAACTACTGTGCAGTACATCAACCCAGCGCCCAACAAGAGTCACAACTCTACACAGCAATCTCACATTAGAGAGAAAGGCACCTTATCCCTTGGGGAAATTCAGTTGTCACAGCAGCAACACACTTGAGACACAAGAACTGGAGCTGGACTTGAAATCCTATTCCCATGAGTGAAAATGTGCTTCTAGTTAAGCGAGATACTCTTGCCAGTGGAAATACCATGAAACAAAATCAAATCTAACTATCTTGCTACGAAGGTAGTAGTCCTGAGCTAGATTTGAAGCAAAATTCATAGGATTTGCAGTCAGCTTTCAAAAATATTTCTTGAAAACCCGATGTGAAAATCCACATTTTCCCACTGGTGTAAACAGATCCTGAGAATCTGCCGTCTTTGGTTCACTAGGTCAGAGCCGGGCGGTTATGTAAGCAGAGCGGGGATACTGGCCTCTCTGAACCCAAGAGAAAGGCACCACGCTGGGGCTGGCAGGCAGAGGAGAGGGCCCCGGGGGCATGGAGGTAAACACCACACAGCGGGAAGACACAGACATATATACACACACAACACACACAAACACAAGCACACTCCTGGAAATGAGCCTTATGTAAGAGACTCCGTAAAAAGAGTTACTCATTTACTAACTAATCTGTTCTAATCTGATCTATGTCCATGTGTATACTGTGCGTACGTGTGTGTATGTGCGTGTGTGTCTGCCCGACTGCCTGGGAGTGTGTATCTGGGCCTCGCTGCCTCTGTGAGAGCATAGCTCAGTTGTGAAGAGCAACATTATGAGGCAGTGTACACCACAGAGCAGGGCCTGCTTTCCTACATCTGTCTTAGCAGTCAAATCAACTTTCTTCAATTGATTTATAGTCAAACAGAGGTCATCTGAACACTAAATTAATGAGTTTAATCAGAAATGCATTAAACGAATGGGGGGGGGGGGTTCCTGATATTCATTGTTCAGTATTTCAAAATAAAAGATGAATGAATCCTCTACCTCTAATCCTCTAATGTCACTGTTCTGTAAGTAAAGGTCAGAAAGCAGATAACTCCAATAGTACTCCATAATGAGTTCTGCAATCATGACAACAATCATTTTGAAAGAGTATGATATTTGTGTTGTGACTATTGACAGTCATCATATGGTGGAGTGTCAACCCAGCACACACCCACACACACAGTACCGTAATGCTTTGGCAATATTGTTCTTAACTTTCATGCCAAATGGTGCTATCCCAGTCTGAAAAGAAACCCTTGAAACCAGCAGTGAGCGGTTCCATCTGAATCTGTGGTAGTGCTCCACTCTGCCTCGCTCACTGCTGCCCCCAGCCTGCCAGCAGCAGCACTGCACCCTCTAGGTTACCAGAGGCAGACAGGGCCAGAGGCAGACTGTCTGGCTACCACCCAAATGGCTTTCTCCATGGATATAAACAGCCCGACTACAGGCCTGGACCACACATAAACACCATTCTGAGAACATAGGCAAGGATTGAGCGCTACGGCTTGTGTGTGAGTGTGTGTGTGTGTGTGTGTGTGTGCAGGAGATCGAGATGCGGCAGTGAGATAAATAAAGCATATAGGCCCTAGACAGCGTGGGTGGTGTGCATGCATCCCCATATACAGTAGGCTGAGATCTTGTTTTTCACTTTTCTGTCCTGTTACTCCCACGTTGCATCAGAGCGATCGGGCACCCCTGCTCCCCCCCAGAGGGATTAAAAATAACTTTTCCTCGGGTACAGCAACAACACCACCAGCAGTCAGCCAACTCATTATCATGGAAAAACAAAATCCCAAAAGAATAAGATGTCGTCAATTACAAGCTTGGATTGGATGCAAAAGAACGTGGGCAACATGCAGAATGATGGAAAACTTCGCTGTGATTTCACAACGCTGGGTGACACAGAGTCCTGCTTTCCCAACATTCGTTTCTGTCTCTGGTTCTTTTTTTGTCGCTCGCTTTATCGTTTTAATTCCTTCATGTTTTAAAGGCTTTTATGTAGCTGTCAGGATGAGTGATGGATAGAGGGCTTGGGGTGGATGCGTAATGTTTGCCAGATAAGATAAGCAAATATCGCCGTGGGTGTGTGTGTGTGGCGGTGTGTGTTTAGACTCGGTGAACGTTTGACCTCGGACGTCTCCCAGAAAACGCCGCTGACGGGGTTCCGGGGCACAAATGTGTCTGCCAGTGTCGCTAACCGCCCCATCGTTCAAAAAGAGTATCCAACTAAGTCGAAATCAAATTGAAAAGGAAGGGAATTAGGGAGATAATGAATTTGAGATTTCCATAATGTAGCTAGAGATCCTGACAGGGGCGTTTTGGGTAGCAGACATGAATGAGCCTAAAGCGCGTGGTGGTCGGACCACCAGAGAGACTTGTATCAGAATCTTAAAGGGGACTGGGGTTTTCAGATGATATCAAAGGCTGGAGTCCCTTTGAAAAGATTAAACAGGCTAAAACGGATGTCCTCGTAGGCTGTGTCTAGTCATATACCCTGGACGACGCATGTGTGCAGGCAGATAGACAGACAGACACAGAGAACACACACAGAAGATAAGCAGAGCAGGCAAATCAACATCAGTGGAGAGCGCGGATTTGCACTCACGCACACACTCGAACGCACTCTCACACACACACACACACACACACACCACCTCAAGGGCTCTGCTGACATTCTCCCATGTCCCTCTCCTGGTAAGGGTCCCTGCATATGGGTCATATGAGAGGCCATGGGGAAAAACAGAGCAGAGGCAGCCCGCACAGGAAAATGTCATCCACACAGCATGGACTCAGACAGAAGATACTCACACACACACACACACACATACACAAAGCTAGGTCTATAAATACAGCGGTCAAGCAGGGAGCGGCAGAGTGGAAAAAGCCCAGTGGAAAACCGGTCAATCGTTAGCTTAGCAGCCTAGCTCTAAAATTAGCAAAAGCAGCGCTTTGAAATACAGCACACACTGACCAGAAATCAGCTTGCCAGGCACCATTCCTAACCTTAATTACGAATAGGAAAAATAGCAAAACTGAGTCAGAATCAGCCACCTACACACCATTAGTGCACCACTCCACACATAAGGGTGGGGTTAACATACAGAGCACTGGCTCAGAATAATCTCATCTCAACAACTTCAAAGTATATGGGACATTATATCATTAGCCTATGTGACAACCTGGCCTATATATGCAAATCAAAGCCTCTCTCATGGAAGGCTCTGTCAGTTTTAGCAACCTCCAATTATGTGCTCTTGAACGCACCCTGCTAGGTTAAAATGGCGTTCCATAATGGGAGTATTCTCACCAGAATAGCGATGTATAGCTAGCAACTCCCAACAGATTCAGATCTAAAATTTGCCTCTCCTGAGTCTTTAGCCTACTTTATAGGGGGCTGCAGAGGTTAATAATGATAAAAGCAAATTAATCTGAAGTGAGGGGTTTTGTCTTCCAAATGAGCTAATTCTGGTTGCGAGGACATGTTAAGAGGAAGGTGAGTGGGATATTCAACAAAGGGTAGAATTAAGATAGCGGTGAAAAGTCACAACCAAGGTTATTGGAGAGAATGGCCCAAAAGTTTTTATTATTCAAATAGCATAACCTGCTCTGCCTCGCTTCTCTCACACTCTCTGCTTCCATATTCCACTTGAACAAGAATAAGTTAAGACGGACTGGTGTGGAAGGTGAAGCACGGTGCTACAGTATGTTCAAGTCCATAAGGGTCTGTGTATTCCCCTACACCCTATGCGAGTGTATATCAGTAAGCCTCAGCCATATGCCCTGCACCCTACATGGGTGGGGTATATATCAGATGGGATTAGTGTTATCATCAAAACCATGCATGGATACATTATCCTGGAAAACCTGCCAAGGGAGCAACTCTGCACTGGGAATGCACAATTTAAGTATTTTGAATCTTTGGAAAGCATACATACTGTCTGCTAGGTAGAAGTTACAGTCGTTTGGTGAAAACCTGATGAAATCTTCCCTGCATAGTGCCATTCACAGCTCCTACTGGTTTAATGCATTGTTCTCTGTATGGTTGAAACAGACAGCCCTAACCTTAACCACAACCTACTCATCAATGCGTGGTTCCTATTACACCGCCAAGGCACCTGTTCTGGTCTGACCTGGGCATGACTAAGCACCCTCCTTTCTTCCTCTCTGAAACGAGCACAAGCATGTACACACACACACATTCATGGGTATGGGGCGTGAAACTTACTTGACACATAAAGGAACATGTGACCTATCAATTCAAGTAACCTGTAGCGGTACTGGGACCTTTTGCAGTGTCCTGGCAGCGGGCTGCCCTGCTCTGCTGTGTGTGATTAGATCGTGACTAACAGGACTGCTTGGTAAACTCTAGAGGAGGAGGGAGAGGGTGTGTATGTGTGTGTGTGTGTGTATGTCTTTGAGTTAATTGGAGTTAGTGGGTGGGTGAGCGATTGCAGCGTACCTACACTGTGTATGGGTGTGTGTATGTGTCTTAGTGCCTGCATGCAACACAAACAGTGTTCCAAGGCTATGAACAATGCTGGTGTGTGTGACCCAGGAGGGCTATGCACGCACTCACACACACTCTGCTGATTACTCTGCCAGGGCTTTTACAGTTCATTTGACATCAAAGGTGTTACATAGTGTCAATGAACCTGTGTAGTGTGTGTGTGTGTGTGTGTGTGTATGCGTGAACAGCTGCCGTGGTAGAGGGTGATAGGCAGGGTGTTAAAGAGACAGTTGCTGAAAGGTAGGAGGGGGAGATTTGTAGTTGATGAAATGCAGGATAATCTTAGCCTTGGGCAGATGCAGTTATTTGTGTGTGTGTGTGTGTGTGTGGTCGTGAGTGTTTATGTGCATGTGGGTGGAGGGTTATCAAAAACATGTTATGATTTAGCAAAACTTATGTGTATCTGAGTGTGTGTCTGTGTGTGTGATGCTCACGTCTGGAAAGTTCCCAATATGCCTGACTTTGATTTTGTGAATGAAGAGCAGAGAGAAGTGTTTAACCTCGCTTCCTTCACACTTTTACATGGAGCAAGCCTTCTCAGTCTAGCCAACCAGATACCAGCACTGAGCTGCACATATGAGAGTTCTTGGAAATGTTTCTAAGCTGATGTTCCTGATATTTGGCAGGCTTGGCTGTGTTCATAAGCTTGTTATTAGAAGCTTACAGACTGCAGGCCTATCCAAAGAGAGCCAAACAGTAGCAAAATTCTGTTCAGTCTCAGCAGTAATGCATAGTAGGGCCACCTAGCAAAAGCTTTATGTATTCTTAAATGCCCTTAAACCATATAAAAACCTGAACCTTGATCCTTGTCTGTGTGCACCCACTTTGCATAAGCACATCCCTCTAGGTCTACCGGCGGATTTGGACGTGTACACAGTCATGTCTCGATCTGGTCCGCTCTGCTGCGTCTTACCTCTGAGGCAGAGGAAGGTGAGGAAGTCCTCCGTCTTGGGCTTGCGTCTGGACAGGTCCTGGATGGAGGAGGACAGGGAGGAGGAGGAGAGGGACGAGAGGGAGGAGGAGGAGGAGGGCACAGCGGGTAGGCTGGCGCTGATGCCGCCCGGGTCGGCCACTTTGACGGGCGTGGTGCTGGGCGAGTTGGGCTGCGACTGGGCAAACTTCCTCTGGGCCTGGAGCCGCGGTCTGAGAGGGACAAGACAACAAGGGAGGGGGAGAGTTAACTCATAATAAGTTTCAGTTAAAATAAGAAGACTGATAGAGATAATGGTTTACTAAACACATTATAACTTCAACCTATAATTACAACGTTAGTCCACTCTAAACTATAAAGCACTATAGGACTAATATGTAGGATTAATGCTTTGAAGTAATCCAAATAAAAGAATGCTTTACCCAGACATGGAAGCAACATATTTCCCCAAACACAAAAACAAACTAAATACAAATGCGTTAATGCTGTTGTGTTGTTGTCTTTTGTTTTCTTCGCCAATGTTGTGTTGAGCACTCCTGGTCCACCGCACCACACAGATAGGAAGCAATACTACCAAATTAATATATCATCAACACACGAGCCTGCACAACTCTCTCTCTCAGCCTCACACACAGAGAGACAGAGCAGTTAACACTGTAATAACCTGGTATAGCTATATACTGTATATTTTGTATGTAATGTGTGATGTTAGTCTTAGTTGTTCAGCCTCTGTAAATCCCAGCCTAGGGCAAAATAGTCTGTTCTCTTTATTATTAAAACAGCTGATCGAAATCACGCTCTCTCGTAGCTCTCTCTTGCTTTCACACACACCTACACACACACACACACACACACGCACACACACACACACACACACTTCTATGTCTCTCATTGTCTTTGTAACTGTGGCCCTGATGGTCATTGTCTCACAGCAGTGTCCAGGGATTGCTGAAACAATTACCCTGTAGTGAACAATTGATCACCTATTGTGTGTGTGTGAGTGTGCATGCATGCTTGCGTATGTGTGAGCGCGCACGTGTGTGTGAGTTAATGGATGCGAGTCAATCATGATCACCTGGATGTGCACACACACACACACACACACACACACACACACACACACACACACACACACACAGGTTGACCACGCTACAAATACATTAAACACGTGAATGAATACACACAGCCACACACACACACGTATTAGCCGCCTTTTTATTCTTGAGCGCTAGTGGAAGGTAATTAAGTCGTCTATAAGGCTGAGCTAGAGACCTCAGTGGCAGTTGACTTCTGATAATAAGCAACTACACAGGAAGCGTCCGCAAAAAAGCAACCGCACACTGTCAGAGACCAGCCTCAGTTTCTTAATCTTTCTCCTTCTCACTAGGTTTATCCCATTTCATTTTTTTTTCTCTCTAAATTTATTTCTGTCTTTCCACCACTTCATTTTCCTCTCTCTGACGTGCTCTCAGAGGCGCACAATGCTTTTCAGATGTGTGTCTCTCTCTCTCTCTCTCTCTCTCTCTGTCTGTCTCTTTCTCTGCCTGTCTCTCTTTCCTCTCTCTCTCTCTCTGTTTCACAGTGTGTGCTGATGGAGGTGAGGGAAGGAGGAGAATATTAAAGAACAGGATGTCTCAGGGAAAGCGATGGACTTATTTGTCACAGCGCCTCCCTCATACACTACACATTCACACCCAGGTGTGAACACATGTTCTCATACGTGTTTAAGGAAAAATGTGAAAGCACACGCATGCACACACACACAAGCCCTAGACTGTCGGGGGCCACGTGAAGCAGCTAGTGGCCTCAATCGATTAGTGCTGCTGTGTGTGTGTGTGTGTGTGTGTGTGTGTGAGTGAGAGAGAGAGAGAGAGAGAGAGAGAGAGCCTGAGCTACGTGCTATAAACGTTGAGGAGTAGTGATAGGAGCAATGCGATATCCTGGTATTATTTGTCAATTTGCCGCGGACCGGATTGAAGTAAGGGAAGATAGGATCATGTCTGGAGAACACCCACAATGCATTTGGCGCAGCGACTGAAAGGTGCAGGGCTCCGATTACACTTCAATCAGAGAGCGGCGCAGTGTCAAAACGTGTCAATTTCCTGCTGTGACATGGGTATAAGCTCGATATGTGAGAAATTGCGAGATGATTGCACACATATTGCGAAGGCGCCACATTTGCACGCAGGGTGTGAGAAAACTGAACAAATGATTGTGTACACACATCCAGTTTGTTTACAATCAAAATGCTTGTACATCATTTGTAGGGTCAGAAACTCTACGTAACTAGCTTGGCATTTTATGAGCAGGTGAATTTGGGTGCAAAAAAATATTGATCTCGCACATTGTATGGAAGTAGGAATTCAACTGGGAACCAGGGCGATCTGCATTTGATTGGCTGCTGAAACAATTTCACACACTTGATTGAAATGATTTTGTGCATAATTTAATAAATCATACTACCATATATATATTATTGAATGTGATGTATTATAAAACTGCTTTTTATTTTACTTTAACACTATAAACTATAAAACAGAGATAGTGCTTTCCCCTGGCATTACAGAATCAAGCTCTTGTTCAAAAGGAAGAACACGAAAAAGAAGGGAGAGAGAGGGGGAGAGACACAAGAACTAC
This sequence comes from Centroberyx gerrardi, assembly GCF_048128805.1. NCBI lineage: Eukaryota > Metazoa > Chordata > Actinopteri > Beryciformes > Berycidae > Centroberyx > Centroberyx gerrardi. The sequence goes on from NC_136015.1 coordinate 14,288,847, forward strand.
AGAGCGAGAGACCAAAATCAAACAGAGGACTGGAGATGTGTGAGTGAATAACGACTGAAAAACAAAAACACATTCAAGGACAGATACGGAAGATAGAGTGTGACAAACAGAGAGGGAGACGGAGCACAGAAAGAGGAGGAAAGCGTGAGAGAGAGGTAAGACACCATCCTCTTTGTTTCACACCTCCACATTGTGTCCGCTAGGCTGGCCTTTTGTTGTTGCCGGGCTGGAGGGCTTCCGCACGTACACAGACACAAATAAAGACTGACACACACACACACACAAACACATGAAGACACAAAATCACACACTTTATACCCCTGCCTAACCGACTTGACTCCTCACCAAATTCACCTTCTCAACCTGCACACACACATACACACACATAATACACACCTGCTTCAGGACTTACTGCTAGGGACAGACAGGCAGAGAGAAGGATGGAGAGAGATGGAGGGGAGGAAAGAAAGTGGGATGAAGGGATGGAGGAAAAGAGGGAGGGAGGGTAAGCGAGAAGTGAGGAGGTTTGCGTGACTGCAAGACAGGAAGATAGAAGGGAGAGAGACGCAACTGTGGAGCCGTCTGCGTCATTTCAAATGTCAGGTAATTTTGATTATAATTAGGTAATTTTGACCACACACACACACACACTGCATCCATTTCAGCGTGAGGCATAAACCAAGTGTTAGGGCACTGCTTTACATACACCCACAGCACACACACACACACAAAACAATACCTACAATACAAAAACAACAGTTATTATTATTATATATAATTTTAGCGTTTTCTATGCATTTTATTGCATAGGCTAAATTGCCAAATAATAGAATAAATTATTGAAAAAAGGTGACAAATACGCAGGCTTTGAGGTTCACAATGGGATCAAACCCTGATGAAGACCTGTGGTCAGGTCTTGTTTTAATCTAATGTGTAGCCATGCATTTTTTTTCCTTTTTCCTTTTTTCCACAGTGGACAGAGTGACTTTGTGGATTCTGGCTGAAGCATCAAGTTTTTATTAAAGAGAAAAACGTGACATCTGCTTGACAAAGCCAAGAGTAAACTCCACAGCCTGTTTTCCATCAAGTCTATCTGTTCTCCAAAGCATCAGTCTACAACACTGCAGAGCCAAGCAGCGTCTCTATGTCCCGTTTTATATCATTAACTATATACTAGTTAATAGTACTCAATATTAATTAAGAAACTATATACATTACTATTGCTGTATTTGCTGATTACAGAAATTTGCTTTGGCAATGCGTATTGAATTGTGCTTCATGCCAGTAAAATCTCAAAAATTTAATTGACAGAAATGCTGTTAAATTTTTTTTTTCTTCTTTTTTTCCTCTCTCTCTCTCTCTCTCTCTCTCTCTTCTTCTTTCTCTCTTTTATCTCCAAGTGCATACCTTGTTGTCCTTCATCTATGGTCTATCCCCAATATCCTTCTTTCCCCTCATTTCTCGCTTTCATTCACCCTTCCCTTCTGTTCAACATTTGACTGAGACAGGAACCATGCAGAGTCACTATGTGTGTGTGTGTGTGTGTGTGTGTGTGTCTGCGCGCACACATGCAGACTTTAATGGACCTTGACTTGAAGGGAGGACAGCATATGGTTTATTACACAAAAATCACACACACACACGATTTCCCCATCATCAGTCATGTTCTCTTTGTACCACTTCAGGCTCAAAGCAATAATAATTTTATAATAGTAAGCCATATTTATGTATGACTTCACTAACATAACGATAAAATAAATAAAGGCCAATAACTTTAACAACAAAAATGCCACACATGAATGAAATAGAATCACAGCTTACTCATATAGTTTTGCATTTAATCTGCTATTATCACAATTGGCTTTTGGATGCGAAAATGTCATCGCTGCCAGAGCAATATAAAGCAATGTGTTTTCATGCCAATTAATTACTCCATGGCAAGCAGTGGAGACGGCAGAATTCACACACTTTCTCTTTCTCGCACACACACACATAGAAGAAAAATGTGCTCCGATACACCTGCAAGGCAACAGGAGAAAACATGTACATCTACTGTGTGCGTATACTCAGACGTTTCCATGTCCATGTAGGCACACCTGTATCTGTGCATGGCTGTGTGCAAGTTGTTATGTTAGCGCATAGTTTCACATGCGCAGCCACCAAAACCTGTCATGTCACCCTATAAATTCAATCTCTCCTGCAACTTAATATCCCAATGGAGGGAGCAACATAGACTAAGCTCCACCATGAACATCTCCTAAATGGTAAGCAGAGGAGAGGCTGAGCTCCCTATAAAAGCCTCTTTAGAAAACTAAACCCTGGATAGTTTTATTGGTCCGGCCTTAGATGAATAGGATCCTATTTAACCGCTTAAAGAGAGGGGAGGGAGATGGAGGTGGGGGGGGGGGGGGGTGGAGAGAGAGAGAGAGAGAGAGAGAGAGAGCGCGAGAGAGAGAGAGAGAGAGAGGGACAGACAGAGAGACAAGAAAGAAAAAAGTCAGGGAGCAAGAGACAGACAATAGAATTTAAGAACAAGAGACTGAGCAAAAGAATGGGACAGAGAGAGAGAGAGAGAGAGAGAGAGAGAGAGAGAGAGAGAGAGAGACAAGAGCAAATAAAGCGATGTGCTTACGAACATCCTGTCTAGACAGTCAACCTGAGCCTTTTTAGATGAGCCTCTTCTTTTCCTGGGACGGTCCTGTGCTATCTGTTACCTATTAACTAACATGGGAACCATGCTGGGGTGGGGGGTTGGGGGGGAGGCTTTTCCAAAGTCTAACAAACACTGAAGACACACACGGGCTAACTGGGTACGTCGCTGGATACAGGTCATTCTCTAGCAATGTGACTAGACTCTTTATACATTATCACTTCTTGCCTTTTCCCCTTTTCACAGTCTGGTAACAGCAGAGACGTGGCCAACATCATGACAGGCTAATAAAAACGGATTTGGTTCACTGACGATGTGATAATGCTTGGTTTGGATGGGAATCTACAAGCGGGGCAGTAAGCGCGTAAAACCGTAGCAGCTTACAATGCAAAAACTACAAATGAAGAGTCAAGTAATTACTTAAAAGATGACATCAAACAGGCCTGCGTCTTCTTCGGAAATGCTCTTGAAGCGGCAAAATCTCCCAAAGTAGCTCCCGCTCTCAAGACAGAATTATTATTATTATCATTATTATGGGTGTCAGTAAGCCGGAGCACCAAAATAATCATGGTAACATCACTCAACACATTCCTCATTTCCTCTAGATTCCACTGGAAATATGGGTCGCCCCACAAAGTTTTGTCAATATGTCAACGCTGAACCACATCTCTTTATTCGTAACAGATGAGGAGACAACCAAGCATGCATTAAACGCTTACACACACACACACTCACACAGACACACACACACATACACACAGACACTTCAATGCCACTGAGGACCAGGTAAATATTGAGAAATCAGCATGGGGACAATTTGTGATGACACAGCTGTTTTCTTAAGCACTGCCACTCAGTCTGTGCTGAGGGCCGAGCGGTAACCTGAGCTTCTTATTTAGCCCTCCGTCTGTCTATAGGAGGGCTGTGTGGGTGTGTGTGTGTGTAAGCCAGGGTACACTATGTTCCCAAGCATGTGCAGCTATAGCATACTCATCCGTGCTGTGCCATGGTAGGGTAGCGGGGCTCACATAGTTAAAATTAGACTGATTGCACTGATTGAGGCAGAAAGAGAGGAGAGAGGGAGGGAAACGAGGAAACCGAGAGCTAACAGCAGGAGAAAAAGTGAGAGATTACAGCAGGATGTCCCCATTCATCCCTTACTAATCCACCTTTCATCCATCCCTTCCTCCCTCCATCCCTTCCTGCTACCACCCCCCACTTCACCCTTCAAAAGGCTGCTCTGACGTCTAATATTACATGTGCCACCATAGCTGCTAGGGCATTGATTAACTTTGAGAAGGAAAAAAAAGAGACGGTCCTGTCAGCCAGCAATCCAAGGGAAAAGAAGAGAAAAAAGAAAGGGATAAAGGACCATTGGCTATTTCCCTACACGACTTATACTGAAGGAGGTGGGGAGATGGGGGGGTGAGAGAGAGAATTAGAGAGAGAGAGAGACAGAGAGAGAGAGAAAGTAGATGAAGTTTGCTCACAATGGGAGAGAGGCCTTTACCTTGCAAGTTACAGCTGTTCTAGTGTGTTTTGATCAGCCAAAATCAGATCGCTGTGTGCTCAGGCAACACAGCTGGGGAGGGTTGACATAGATATCACACATGTGAAAACACACACACACACACACACACACACACACACACACACACACACACACACACACAAGCCTTGTCCATAAAAGACAACAGCCAGCTCTGCTTCTAGTTCTCAGAAACCTCTTCTCCTCATCTCCATCCTATCAACACCTTTCCACTGAAGTCCGTTTCCATGGGAACTGCTGTGATGGCAGGACTTCTCCACGTGGTCACCTCAGTTTATGCTACGAGGGTGGAGTGCAGAGGATGGACAGCACCTTTAAACCATAGGGCCCGGGTTCAAGCCCCCATGTTGGCAAGCATCCACCCTACTGAAAGACACTGAAGCCCTACCAGGTCCAGGGATGCTGTTCTGCAGCTGATCCTGACCTCTGACCTCTCTTTGGAGGGGAGCCCGCAAAAACAGAATTTCTCCTTCACACTCAATCACTCACTCAACACTATTTCCCTTGGAGTAGGAGAAGAGTATCACAAAAAGAAACCTCCAACCCTGCGTGGAGCGCAGGGCCAGCTCTTTGAACTGGTTTACTCTCCACCAAAACACAACATCAGCAGGGTGCACATTGTAAGAAACTAGATGACTAAGCACCCGTGTGTGTATGTATACAGCTGACAACAGCTGATTTATCAAACCATAAATCAACTCATTTGTGCATAAAACACTTACAATAAATGCAATGGAAAATATTTTAAATGCCAATTAGGCAGGAGTGATTGTTGAAAACAGGGTTTTCTATGCATGTTTGATTTATTGAATACGATGTTAGCTCAGTACGTCAGCATATTTCAATGCTTTACACATATTAAATATTGATGAATGAAGTCCAATATGTGCAAATACAAGCACAATATAATTTAGAACAGTAGAGCAGACAAACAAAAAGATGCAAACACAATACTGAAACTTATAATGAACTGAACTGCATGTACAATCAAGTCTTTGATAGTGTAGTGGCCTTACATCATTTGTGAATATATGTGGATTTATTTGCTCAAGAGAACATTTTGCTTTTTGCATTTGGCGCTGAAGAGATATCTAGTGAAAGATAAATTTCTTTTTATTGCTTAAACAGCTCAAACCTAGCATGGAACCTTCTGAATCAAAACTACTTTCTGGCTCCAAAGCTAGATTTGAAGCCAGTTTCTCAAGTTTCATCTAGATTTGAAGCCAGATCGTACTTTCAGCAGATGTGAAAAGTCTTGCATATTTTCACTAAATATAGTATCATACCGAGTATGTGGGAACCAAATCCTCCAGTGGAGGATGAAACGATACACTGAAGGAGTGGGAACTTAATGTGAAAAGCCCTTTAATGCCATGTTTGTCTGGGGATCTGAGGTCACATGCACTGTGCCCCTTAAGGAAAATGTCTGGTTCCCCCACAGTGAATCCCTGGCTGTTATGTGCAGCGGTCAGTGTGCGGTTAGGCCTGTGACCTTCCCTGTGCCACTGTAACCTGATATGGGATAAGGCAGGCTAGTGGAACATGAGCTATCTCCTGTCAGCCTGCTGGTGATTTGTGGTAACGTGTCAGCCTGGGAGTTTTAAAGCACTATTTGTTGCCCAGTGTAAAGGCGCATTATAAAACTAGTGGTAGTCAGGCTGACAGGCTGCGTATTGATCACTTACTGTTCTGTAGCTCGAAGGGTAAGGCATAGCAGTAATACTACCAGGGTTTCAGGTTTAATTCCCACTGGGGCCACCCGTGCTAGAACTGTATGCACTCTTGTAAGGTGCTTAGGATAAAAGTATCCATCAAATGATATCAATCATGTATATTAACTGGAAAATATCCGCATATCTATGTATCTAAACAGTTTATTTAGCAGATGCTTATTGGCCCTTTTGGATGCCCTTGATTTACAGCGGTTGCATAATTTGGGGTTTATACAGCAGGGTGGCAAAGGACAGGAGGATTGAACTGAAACCAAAATTTGAAATCTGGGCACAAGCCATAGGTCCAGATTATACTGATTTCACACCAGGGAAATACGCAGATCCACAGTCATTGTGAAAGTGCCGACCTAAAGCTCCTAAAAGCGACGCTGATCAAGATCAGGATTAAGGGCCAGGGCAAATTCTACTCTGCTTGGTAAGAAAGTCTGGAGCATCATGTCATCTACTGTGCTGAACACACTGGCCTTTGGCGGCACTGTAAGGTGACAGCCCAATAGGACATTTCCGGGTACGAGGCTCAGTGTGAATGGCTTCCTACAGGGGGTGGACACCGGGGCAGCAGACCATAATATTTGCGGGTCATGTGTGCGAAAGGAGCATTAGAGTTAACACTCCCTCCCTTCTCTGTCCTCTACTCTATCAATGCACAATCTCCTCTGTCTCCACTGTCCCTCTGCAGTCGTTTGTCCTGACAGCTGGTGGGGACAAACACTTATCTGGATTCTGGGGTCGGTGAACTTACTGCTTCAAAAGACATTCCAAAACTCCTCAGCACACACTACCACAATGAGACAGAAAGAGATAAAGAGAGAAAGAAGCTGAAAGCAGGATTTGGCGAAGGAAGTGTTACAGAGAGTGATAGGCAGAGAGACAGAGCAAGTGAGAAATGTGGGTGGGAGAAAAAAAATAACATCACCACCAGCCGTCCCTGAGACCGCAGAAATGAAAGGAAAAATCCACCAAGTACCTGTTTCCTCATGATCTGTAATAAAGAATGTGTTCTTAATTATCCTGAATTACCCTTAATTAATAAAGGGTTAAAAATGTTCAACCAATGTTGCCTCAAGGAAAAAAAACAAAACATAAAACAAATAATTGATATTCACTCAACATAAAAACCTCTTGGCAATAGACAGACAGCAATTGCCCACAGATATAACTACATGCACAGACAGAAACAAATCACACCTGGGTAGACATACAGCCGAGTGTGGCTTCCAATAATCAGACCTAGTTTAGGAATCCTTGATTTAAAACAGCCTCAAAAGTGGAAACATCACTAGCAATGAAAGTAATCCTCATGCTATCTCAAACATTCAAAATGTGCCTGCTATTTTGCATTGGTTTGGAAGAAATATGGCAAGTCTAAATCCAACAGATTGTAAAGCTGGTCCACAGTGTATCCAAGGTTTGATAGATTTTGGCATCGGGCTGGGCTGGAATCAGATTTTGGATACTCTCCCATGGTAAAGGTTATTGTGTGAGGAGAAGTGCACTGATCCAGAATCTGTACCTTGAGGGCTGTATTAATTGGCTCCAGATGGCCCACATGGTCCTGATAAAGGACTACCTCTCTGCAGCTGGCTCTCTCTGTGTGTGTGTGTGTGTGTGTGTGTGTGTACACTTGCATGCCAGTCCATTTTGTCCACATCTGAGCAAGCTAAACATACGTGTTTATGTACGTAAGAGTGAAAAGTGTGCAAATGTTTATTTGCAGAGTAAGCTTCAGAAAAACGTGTAAGTGTTTAATCAATGTCTGTGCCTGCCCGTCTGTCTATATTTGTTTATGTGTTTGTGTTTTATAAGGCAGTCTTTCAGATCAGTTGTCAAATGATAAAATAAATGTGTGTGCTAAATTCTTAAGTCTGTAAGATCTCCTGGCCTTCAAAATGCAATGCTGAAAGCAACGATCAGATCGTTATTAGTACCGTGTGTGTGTGTGTGTGTCTGTATTCAAGCATGCGCTATTGTATGAAAGAATCTCCGCTCCAGCGCTATTTAACATGGATGCTAAACTCTTGGACTTGGCACACAATAGGCACCCACTAACCGTCTAGATCCCTGTTAATTCACCTTCTAGTGTTCTGTCCAACATGCTCGCAGGCCGTTTAGAGTGAGACTGGAAAATGTGTCGGGATTATAGCCTAGTTTGACGGGACATTAAAATTTAGACGAGTTGTAAGCCTGTGTATCAATTGAGGAATATGACTCAGTCAAGCATTACATACGCTTCTTCTTATCCCGTACGGAGCCGACAGGGTTGAAAGTGCCAAGTCATGTATCCGATTTGGGCTTGCAAAACTCCTTTTTTGTAAAAGATGGGTTTCCCACCCTCCACACCAACATTCCCAGACGGCGGTGGATGGCGTGTGTGCAGTGTAAACAGTGGTGTGTGGACGCTCACTTTACCCTAATGTGTTTATTGCTTTTCTGTCTCGATGCACTCAGGAGAGGGATGGCCTTGCAGTGAGCTGACCCACTGAACCCGTGACCTTCACACGCACACACATATGTAAACATCCCCCATATAGAGCCCAGTCACATACACACACACACACACCAAACATGTACATGCACCAAACACAAACACACACACACACACAAACAGTCATTAGTCAATGAGCCAAGGTCGCTGACAGGACAAATATGCACATACAATTCCACCTATTACTCACTATATCAGGCCTCAAATACACACAGTAGTCCACTGGGACAAGCCTCGATAACCATGATAGGTAGTGTGTGCCACAATACTTCTGGTTTATTTGTCAGCATATACGGTTTTCAGGGCTCGACTACTTTGCTTTGACATCAAGATAAATGCATGAGAGTGTTATTCAGAGGTGTGTGTGTCTGTGTGTGTCTGTGTGTGTCTCCGTCCCAATTCAGCTGTGACAGCTATATGCTTCAAGCAGTCACAATAGGGCTGATATTCATTTGAGATAAGGGATATACCACAGCCTCTGTGGTGTGTGTGTGTGTGTGTGTGTGTGTGTGTCCGTTTATTTAAATATAACCTTGGCTTTTCCCTTTCCTTTTTTTTTTTTTGAATGAAACTAGGAGAGGGGAGATGGCCTGATAGGCAGATATAGAGAGAAAAGACATCTTGACAATAGATCAAGCTAGGCTGCATCTCCTTGAATATATAAATGCAATATTAGGTCAGATGGAAGTCGCCCATTGTCCCCTTTGTCACCTTAAAAATGCTAATACCCCAAAGTGACACTGCGTTTACAGCTACAGCCATGATCTAAGTGCCACTACAATAACATCAAAACACAAGTCTTGTTTCACCCAGAAGTAATCAGAGGCCTGGATAATATGACAGTGAATTATATGGCAGAAAAAAAATAAAATTAAGGGGCAGTTCACTCCAGATAATAAACAGTATTCCCTGCCCTGCCTTCAGTGTGATTACTTCCCTCATGGCCAGAAACAAAAGATAAAACGTTGCACTTAAACGTCATGCTCTGTTAGCAGTCAAGGTCCAGCGCTCGGGGCGATTTGCTGACCCCCCCCCCACACACACACACACACATCACACACTGAACTCTGACACTACGACCTCTGACCCCGCAGCCCACCTTAAATCACCCCCCGGGAGTGGCTGACCATGGCCACGCTGGGTCAATAAACATCAGAGCTAGTGCTGTTTGTGCTTAGCAATCAGTCTAATTAAGCCTGGTCACATAGGAAGACCCACAGACCTTGGCTGGTCTAGGAGCCTCAGGGTTGGAGTCTGCTGTTCAAACAAAAGATCAGGGACAAAGCGGGAACTATGGCTCAAATAAATTAATAAATAGATAACTTCTATTCCGACCATGTGTACCATCTTGGCATCTTGTAGTGCTACTATGTGAATTGAGCTTGGATTTGAAAGAGATTGAGATACATAAGCATACACAGACACGGCAAACTAGGATACACACTCAAGCAAAACACACACACACGCACAGTTTACTCCCAACTGATCACACTCTCACCTGTGCGTTTTCCAATTTCTGCAGGATTCCCAGGTTTAGAGGACGAGTCTGACCCTTCGAACGGGTCACTGCCCTCTGCACGGAGCGTTCTAACGACCTACACTTTTTATAAAATGTGCCTTTTCACATTTAGCTTTCAACAGAGCTCTAGCTGAGGCGAGACACCTCTTTTGTAGTGCAGCAAGGTTGAATTTTGCTTGAATCTAGCTTTGGCCCGCTACCTTTGCAGGTATTCTTTGTGGCTTTGACTGGAACATGTGGCTTGACATACTAGACGCGTGTCTCTCAATGAAAAGTGTTATTTCAAAAGGAGATTTACAGCATCCAAAAAAAATTTGACACTCTCACAAAATGATTGTTGGCATAAACACACCTTATGTGTTACTGTGAAAACTATGAGTCATCTTAACACATTTGCTCACAAAAGAGTTCTGATTTATGAGGACAGAATAATCTGTGTACACAGCATTTTGGAATGAAACCCCTACAATTTCACAAAGACATTGCACACACTAGCAAAGGTGTTGCATGACTTCAAATTGCACCAGATAAAAAGATAAGCAAAATGATAAACCTTGGTGAAGAAAACATCAGCATATAGCCACACCTCACCCTGTACAGCGGCGGGCGTATGAATCCCTCGCGGCATTTACATTTTGTTGTATCATGCCATAAGGAGCAGCATGTAAACCAAGCTAACCAGTTGTAACATGGCTAATCTGTACTACAATCACAGTGCTGGGACTTGTATTTGACAGTGATTATGTGTGTGCGTTTTGTGCGCTGAGTGACATTATGCCGTGCGGTGGATGGTTAATGCTCCTTCACCCTGCCATTTCAGCAGAGCGGAAGGCTTTCATAAAGCCGCTGTGAGGCAGCGACAATGAGAGCAGAGTTTAGAAGAGATTTTGGAGACTGACGTGCTGACATACTGGGGTGACACACTGACAGACTGACAGAGAAAGACGGAGAGAGAGACAAAGAAAAACACAGAGAGAGAGAGTGAGAGAGGGTGTGTGTGTGAGTGTGTAAGGTCTCTAACAAGCAGACACAAACATTCACTCACACAAATACTAACACAGACACACAGCATCTATTGGTGCTCCACATTTCTGTGGGTGTTTCAAAGGCAAACACACTGACACTAATTAATTTCATACCTAAAGAGGCCATTCCTTTGGACTGGACTAACTGTGTGCTTTTCTAATCACCGTAGCACTGTGTGTGTGAGTGTTTCTATGCGTGAACGTCTAGATCTGTGCAAAATACATGGTGGAATACATTAGTGTAGGTGGGTGGGTGTAGTGGCTGTGTGTGTGTATTAAATGAATGCCTGTGTGTGAGCGCATGTGAGAATTCCACTGTGTATGAATGTTAACCATTAAGTGTAACAGTACAGCGAGGTGTTCCGCTGCATACAGGCCGCCTCGCAACACCATCTACAGCAAATCAATACACACATTATAGCCCTCTATTAACACGCGCTCTGTGTGTGTGTGTGTGAGAGAGAGAGAGAGAGAGAGAGAGAGAGAGAGAGTGAGAGAGAGAGAGTGAGTGAGTGTGTGTGCACACGTGCGCGTGAGTGCGTGTAATCCCTCATAAATGGAAATGGTGATTATGCATTACTGACAAGAGTCATTGGTTACGCTAGACGAGACAAGTGTGTGTGTGTGTGTGTGTCTGTATGTGTGTGTGTCTGTGTGTACACACTTGGCATTCATTAAGTCGAAACAAAACAAGCGGCGGCAGCTGAGTGTGTGCGAGTGTGTGTCTTGGCTGAGACAACAGAGAGAGAACAGATTCAAAGAGAGCCAAAACTGGGGTTCAGTGGAGAGACAGAGTGTGAGAGAGAGGGAGAGAGAGAGGGAGAGAGAGAGAGAGAGAGAGAGAGAGAGAGAGAGAGAGAGAGGCAAAGTCTGCTTACAATGGGCCCTCAACTCCTGATCCAAACACACACACACTCTCTTCCCACCCTGGGTTCTGCAGCTTTGTGTGTATGTTTGTATTCACTTTTTTAAACTCACTTTAGCCAACACAAGTCCCAGGGGGGCAACGCCATGGAAACCCCTTGTAAGCGTTAATCAGATGAGCTAGAGCCAGATGCATCATGGTCTAGGTCTTCTGGTTCTGATTTGACTCAAGATGCCAGAAATCTTGAGTCACGTCAGTTTAGGTGCTGGTGACTTTTTTACATGCGGAGTTTACAAACTGATTAACAGATTACACATCTGAAAAGTGGTAAACAGAGTCTAAAAACTGGAACACCGACATTCTCTACAGCATTATACAATCAAACCAAAAATATTTCCTGATTGTCAAAAACAAAACATCTCGCTCCTCAAGCCAAACTGGTGTCTTGTTTTGACTGTGCCAGCAGGACTAGTACATGGCAAAATTAAAATACCAATCCAATGAATGATTTAGTCGTTTGATTTATGACTTGTAATAATATAATTTGAAAATGATCAAAGCATATATATGCTGAAGATGAAGCTTCTGTAACAGCAGCATGTTTTTGTGACTGAATTGCAGTTTCCTCTGTGGCTGCAACAATAATATTCTACACAACAGAAGCTTTCTAAGTGCAGCAAGAACTTACACTGGGGCGACAATTGGAAAATTTAATAATCATGCATGAAAAGGTTGACGCTACCAATACTAGCCAAGACACCAACCTCAGGGTAAAGGAGCACAATGAATATTTTGTGGTAGCACACCTTTTAGAGCCCATTCTAGGGATTGTTTTGGTACCTCAATTACAGGTAAATAGGCAGACGGCCATTTCATCAGCCTCAATCAAATGTGGGAGAGGAGAAGAGGTGCAGCAATATAACTAGGTCAGTAAACCACGGCGGTAGAGATGAGACTGCAATTGAGTGTGTGTGTGTGTGTGTGTGTGTGTGTGTAGGGGCCAGCCTTGGCTAGGGAACCCCATTTGGAGAATATGGTAGTGCCAGTTGTGGAGGGCTACAATGAGCTGGCATGTTGGAGGGGATGTGGTGCCAGTCTATCCGCCGGTCTCAGGAGCATGGGAAGGCAAACACAGAGTTGATCTCAAAGACTTCTAAAGAGGGCCGCTTCCTGCCAAAAATCACTCGCACCTGTCCTTCTGTCTCTCCCTCCCCACTGCTCCTCCCCTTCTCTCTCTCTGTCTTGTGGTGTGTATGGCTCTCTCTGTTTCTGCCCCGATTCCTCCATCCTCTCTCCACCTTGTGAAACTTTTTTCCTCGCTCTGAATTGGAACCAGCTATCCCTCCTCCCCCCCCCCCCCTCTTTCCGTCCCTCTGTTTTGGCCAGTGCCAGGTGTAAAGGCTCCTGGCACCATCTCAGTTACCCCTGTTGAGGAACAGTGCGGGACATCCATGCCAGGGCACTGGAGTCATCCTTCACACATACAACACACACACAAACACACACAAACACACACGCACACACACAAAGTAAGCTTTAAGAGGGAGTGAGGCATTGCCAAGTACTGGCTAGGCTTGCGTTTCATTAGCAACAGATAGAGAGCCTTTCTTCATTCAGCCCTACCGTGTGTGTGTGTGTGTGTGTGTGTGTGTGTGTGTGTGTGTGTGTAGTGAACTAATGAAAACCACCGAGCAGGCTGGCCTCCAACTGAACTCCACTCAACTAAACACACAGCTCTACTGGCCATCAGAGAGAGAGATAAAAGGGTGTGTGAGTGTGTCTTAGTTATATCTTATTCTTTAAATGCATTTCTTCTTCAGCAGGTAGAGCAGAGTGCCACTGCTTTGCTATAATATAAGCCTCAGGGTCGCTTCATTTCAATTCAACTCTCTTTCTGCTTCTGGCAGTCCCCTCTAATTTATCTCTCAGTTTCTCTGTCTGTATAATCCACACTCATGTATCCTGTCTGACTTCAAAAACAACTGTTATTAAGATTATTATTAGTAGTAGTTGTAGTAGCAGTAGAAAATTGCTGTATTTCTCTTTCTTTACATTTGCTTCTGTCTATTTCAATATGTCTAGACAATGGAATTTCTTTGAATTCACAGTTGTACGACAGTTATAACGTTTCAATCTCCCAAACACCTTTAATTACTCGTCAGTTGGGTTTAACAAGGTTCTAAAATGCCCCACTGCTCTGTTTCAAAGCCATGCAGATGAAAGCTTGTAATGACTAAGTTCAGATTGTAGGTTACAGTATCAAATGACAGCTAGGAGGACTTAGGCAGGTGTTTGACACACAGTGAATGCAGCCTGTATGGACCGCTCTCTACAGAAGGACATCTGCTGCTGTCCGGCCCCCAGACTCCGCCCCTGGCTTTACACTGACGCTTTGATGCCCTGTCAATGTGTGTGAGAGACCAGTAGCAGAACAAAACAACACACACCCACGCACACACGCGCGCACACACGCACACAACCTGCCACCTGGGCATGGTTAGGCTGGAAAATTAAAAACAGAAAACAAAGGGGGAAAAAAAGGCCGGAAAATTAAAAACAGAATAAGAAAATAAAAGAAAAACAAGAAAAAGTTTTTGTATGGTAGTTCGGTTGTAACAGAAATGTATAAACATACATGTTTGGATGCAATAGCTTGTATTATATGTGTGTGTGTGTGTGTGTGTGTGTACACATCTAAGTGATGCAGGGGACAAAGTAAGCACACAGACACACAGTCACACCAACCATTTTAATCTGCTACAGACTCTATAGAGCATGATTGTATGCAAATCATATTTTCCAGCTTGTGATTTCAAAACCTGCCACTTGCCGACTGCATTAGAACCGTCACAGTTTCCAATGATCTTTTATTCCATTTTCCAAGAACATTTGCCTAAGAGAAAGCAGTGTTTTGTGCAAATCTCTCTGAAAATTACTATTTTTTCTCCCAGACGAAAATCCTTTTCAATAATTCACTCGTGATATAAATCCCTTCATAAAAAAAAATTACGCTGGAAAGAAATTAACAGCTTATTGTACTCTGCATCAACTTTCATTTTTAAATTATTAATTTGGAAATGCATGGCAACATTTCTTCAAGTGGCTAATTATAACTGACTGAAATGGCATTTGCGTTTAAAGATGAGGGGGCGCGCTCGTTAAAAGACCTCGGCGCTCCTTAAACGCCGGCACTATTTACACTGCTTTGTTGACGCTGTCGTTTCCTATTACAGAGCTAATAGGCAACTTGCTCTTCTGCAAACGTTTTACAACAAAGACTTATGAGGAGAGAAGGAGGGAGGAAGAGAGGAAGAGAGAAAGAGTGAAAAAGAGAGTGCATAGAGTAGTTTATAAATCAATGCAAGAACAAAGTAACAATGAGACATTTTGAATGTTTCTTGCTGCGCATGTGGAGAGAGACAGAGAGAGAGAGAGAGAGACAGAGCAAGGGGAGACAAAGAGAGAATGATTTACACAGAGAGAAAAAGAGTAAATTGAGAAAAAGAGAATGATAAAGCGAGTGTGTGTGAAAAGGTGTAGATAACTGGAGCCAGCTGGAGCTCTTTACCGTCAGAGCTCCAGAAATTCATTTGACTGGCAGCTAGGCCACTCTGCTCCACACCTAGTTTGTAACGCTTTCTCATCACACTGGCAACCTCATACACACACACACACACACACACACACACACACACACACACACACACACACTCATAGTATCAGCAAAAGCCCTTAGGACCAAGAAAAGGAAGGACCTTCCCACACAAACAGACACCAACTGGCTCACAATTTTGCATCAATGCAAGTTTCAGGACTCTATAAAGCTCTATAACTCTTAACTGTAACACACCACACACACACACACACACACACACACACACAGTCTCACCTCTTCTTAGCAGGACCGTCCTCAGAGTATTCGCCGCTCCCATCTAGGCCTTGGGAGCGCAAGGAGCCATCTTCTTTGTGGCCGCCCTTTGACCCCGAGCCGTTCAGCTGCCCATTGGCCAGGGAACCTGAAGAGAGAGGCATCACAGGGGTTAGAGGCAGGCTGGCAGCTATTTAACCCATCGCCGCTGTTGTGTGGAAACCTTTCAACTCCAGATCCTGTCTAGAAGTTTCATTAAAGCTCGGATCTTTTTGTGGATACAAAGTTTTTTATCAGGCAGCAGCAATATAGCCTTCTGTTGAAAAAGACTGTTTCGTTATGTCATTTCTCTTTGATACAGTGGAGAGGATCTAAGGGTTAAAGGCAGAGTAGAATCTAGATATACTCTTTTTGACAAGATCATTATGGTAGTTGTACTTTGTTTGACAGTGTAGAGTGGATGTAAACAAGGCAGACAGGAGAGAGACAGAAAGACTGAAAGGGAGAAATACAGAAAGAAACATATTCAAACTCTTAATGATGTAGATTTCCTTTAGCCTGCTGTGCCACAGAGCGCCCGAGGAAACAGAAGCTGAACAGAAACAGCCACTGAGCTGGTTAGCCAAACACTTAAAGGGGATCGTCAATCAGTGCTAAAATACTGACATTTTCACTATGGAGCAACTGTGTCCCACTAGCAAACAATTTAGCCAATGTCATCTGTAGTTCAGCATATACTTCAAACTTTGAAATTGCTAAAAATCACACAGTCACATCATTACCTGCCACACATGTCGGAATATTTTTTAAGCTTTATTGAATAAGGATAGATTGACCCATTTGCTTTTGTTCCCAGGCTAGCCCTCCTCCGCACTCACACAGTAACACACATTTACACCTGTCCCTCACATCAAGTATAGCCACAGACTTGTACTGGAGCCTTATGGGGGCTAACTGCCGTGCTCAAAGCCACCTCAATGGTCGTTTTTGAGAGAAGGAGAGAGTGTTTCTCATTCACTTTACCCTGCTCACATTTTCCCCTGCCAAATGCAACTGCTGTTCTTTGGAGATGACAGTGATGTGTGTCGTTTGGCCAAACAAACAGATAAAAAAAAAAAAAACACAAGCCAGGGGCAACGAGAGGAGAGAACAGATATTGCTGGACTTGACATTTTAGTAAGCCCAATTGACTGAGACGTAATTAAATATTTAGCAAGCAAGTCAGACAAACAAAATAAGCCCCCGGACGGATTCTCAAATCAAAAGCAACAACAGGCACTGAGAATTCCAATTAGGTCAAAATGGAGGAGTGGAAGTCAATGGTAATTAAGGGAGACAACCAAATTAAATAGATATCGAAAGCCCCGACTTCCTCATGGGCAGTTCTTGCGATTCTTGGAACGTCTCACACGGGCCTGTCTGATTCCACAATAGAGCCTGAGTGAGTGAACTTATTGGAAAAACAAGTGGGGAAGTTCAAAGCTTTTCAAAGTTCATCAAAAAAAATTGCAGGCGCTGCCAAGGAGATCATTAATAACTGAAGACAGATGGGCAGTCACAGGATTTAAAGTTGCTCTGCTCTTGCAAGTTGAAATGTTTTTGCACAACTGATAGCTGAAGATTTATATCAGTGATCGGTGCAGTAATCCATGACTCAACGGTGAAAGTAATTCAAAACATTACACCCGTTTTGACAAGTATCCCTGCCTGACTGCACTTTGGTACGACAGGTTGTAAAATTAACACCGGCGTTGATGCAACCGTTCATTTTGAAATAACTAACGATGACTCACTGGACAACATACAAGCTCGCAGCGGTTTGTTAAACCTCCTTCCCTGTTGTTCACAAACACCTTTCCGATGTCGGCATGTCACTTCCCCACTGGCTGCGCGGCTCCTGGCGCCCCACCTTCCCAACACACCCAGTCAAATTCCATTTGACTGATGCTTTAGAGGAACGTGTCAGTCATCCCGCACCGCAAACCCCTAATAGTGGGTGTCAAAAGGAAAATAAATTAAGATAATAATGACAGTGGGGCACGGGTTAGGATAAGTGGCGACTTGAATGATAGCCTGTTAGCGAGGAGGCTACTGTCGAACAAGCCTGGGCGTTGTGGCGTCTGAGAAAGACCTGGGGGGGTGGGGGGGGGTGGGGGTGGGGGGGTTAAGTAAGATCAAATGACAGAGTAGAAGACAGCGTGCATTTCTTTCACACATGGATGAGCAAATGTGGAGCTGGAAAAAGGAGTGTACAAATATATGAGTTTACCGAGGTTTGCAAATGTGCTCTGCGCTGAATGAGCGCTGGCGGACACGTGCACACTTTCTTATAAAAGCAAACACACACTGCATCTCTTTATCACACACACACACACACACACACACACACACACACAGGGCAGGTCAGTACCTGAGAGCGGAGGTACAGTCATCAGATACATCGTTGCGGTCAGAAAGTTAACAAGAGCCGCCGTGATGAGTAAGACTATTGCACTGCTAGTAATGCATTATGTTGGAGTCTCTGAGTCTATAGGCCAAGGGTGAATCACTCCCTTTCAGTGTCTTGGTTGGCACGAAAGGCCTACACCCGCATGCCTTTCATCACTCGAGAGAGGAAAAAGAAAAGAAAACATCAAGTTCCGCCCAACTTCACTCGAAGTTTCGCCTTTCATTTAAAAGTGTTATTGCGACACAATCATTTTGAAATTATGTCAAAGGAGAATTCCATTCATTTGCAGTAGTAGACATTTTTTGAAAGATTTTCCAAGCTTTTTTCTTAGCATAAATTCCCAAGATTGAGGCAGATTGCCATTGTCATTTTCCAGTACCTAGAACCATGAAAAAATAATGTGTTTAACTGTGAAATCTTGGAAAAAAACAAAGCAAAAACAAAACCATAATTAAGCACTATATGGAGGAGATGGTGAAGAGAGGCGCTCTTAACATCAAATCTAGACAATATGTTTTGCATCTGAAACTTGCACCCGTGCAAAAATGAACTAGCTCATTAACTCTAATTGTGCTTAGAAAATGATTGACGCGCGATATCCCAACAGAACGCAAACAAACTGGCAGAGGCCCATTTTACCACCCCTCTGCTTTTCTCCTCTCCCCTCTCTCCCTCCCTCCATCCCTCCATCCCTCCACAGAGTTGTTTGACATATGCTGGTCGCACATGAGTGCCCGTTTGAGGGGCAGTTCTGGGAATCTGGGGGAGGGGGAGGGACGGGGGAAGGGCCAGCCTGGCAGACAGGCAGGGAGCCGAGGGCCGGGGCCTCAACTCCAGCTCCCTGTGCCAGTCGAGGCCCAGAACAAGGGATTGGGGTAGTTGAGGGGAGGGGGGGCTGTTGTGTGGGACGATGTTAGTGTTAGCATACCATCCCAATAGCTGCTCCTGTGGGGGGTTTATAATCAGATTTATGCGTGCTTAACTAAGCCCGTCGCCTCGCTATGTTCACCTCAAAATCTCGAGAGAGAGAGAGAGAGAGAGAGAGAGAGAGAGAGAGAGAGAGAGAGAGAGAGAGAGAGAGAGAGAGAGAGAGAGAGAGAGAGAGAGAGAGAGAGAGAGAGAGAGAGAGAGAGAGAGAGAAAACATAGTGTAACATGGCATATCACGGGGCTGAGAGGAGCCTATTAGCGTGTGCCACAGTAATAAGTGGAACTATAGCAGTGTAGTCTTGCCATAGCAGAGACAATCATCGGGTGCAGAATGCACCATTATAAGTCCTTGATTGTACTTACAAACACAAGCTGAATGTGAAAACAACTACTCTAATGCCATTTCTATTGGATAGGGAATGATCTGTCGATAAGGCTGGTGAATGTAGTTATGAACTATAAAACGATTATTAGCTAGGTCAGTGGATGTATGTCAATACTATGCGGTCTTTTGACTTGCCCCTCATGAATGAACAATTCCTCGCAATTGCAATATCACTAATGTTATACAAGACTTTATCATTTTTCTTTCTTCCTTCTCTCTTTCTTCGTTTCCTTCTTTCAAACGATACTAGCACTAAAACTCCTATTTTATGCTCTTTTCTCATGCTATCTTCCATGCCTGCATACAATTACAATTGTGGGATGATATAAAACGAAACAATGGGTAGTTTTATTTTAGGGAAACTCCCAATCGTATCCATTCCCAGGCCTTTTTGAGAATAGAAGCAGATACTAAATTTGACTGCCTGGCAAATGGATTTGCAATAGCCCCAAATATATTGCTCTCTCTTACAAAACGGCCCAAGCAAGCCGCACGATACCGACCACAAGCCAGAACAAAAGCGCACAACAATATTCAGTTGAGAAACACAGCATCTGCTTTGTGCAGTTCAAGGCTATGTAGCCGAAGCATCAAAGAGAAAGGCAGGATTCTGTAATGGCTCTAGCCGTCGTGAGGAAAGAGCACGTGACAACGGAATGGATGCAATCTCTTTTCCTGCCTTTATTCAATATCCAACCTCTTTCTCTTTTGCCTGCCTCGCTTCCTTCATCCATTTCCCTCTCCCTATCTCCCTTTATCCCACTTTACCATCCTGCGCTCCCCTGTTCTTCCTTCATCCCTCTTCCTCTGCCGGGTGACATTGTCACCAGAGAGGGCAGAGAGGGCCCGCACAGTGTTTCAGCTGCCACTCCGGTCACACAAGAGACCGGTGGCACGGGAAATACAGACAGGCAGGAGAGTGACGCGGGAGTGTTGAAGGAAATGGGACGGCATGCATAAAGAGAGTAAGAGAGGCAGGTCCTGAGACGGCAGACGGGCAGAAAGATAGAGAGAGAGGGGAAAGTCAGCGAGACGGGCAAACAGGCAGCCCGCTCTTCAGCCCCTCCTGGTTTTTGGCCAGCAGCCAGCTCCTCCATCAATAGCACTCAGGGAAATGGAGAGGGAGGGAGAGGAGCGGAGAGGATGGGAGGGGAGCGGTGGGAGATGGGGAGAAGAGGAGGTAAAGGAGAAAAGATACAGCTCCTGTGATTCAGAGACCTGGAAAGGAAGGGTGGGAGGAGGACGGAGGGAGGGAGGGAGGGAGGGTGGTGATGGAGGGAGAATGGAGAGAGGGGGGTGACATGTACTGTAGATAGTTAAGATAGAGAGGGCCGAGGACAGGAAGGACAAAGCAAGCAAGAAAAGGGAGTGGGAGGTGGAGGTGGAGAGAAAGAATAGAGGGAGACAGAGAGAAGGATAGAGGGAATGGGAGGGAGAAAGAGGCTGCGGGGGGGGGGGTATATAGATATATAATCGAGGAGATTGAGCAGAGGGCGGGAGAGAAGAGACAGGAGCTTGCGGAGAAGGCAGTAACCAGAGTCCTATTGATGTGTAACGAAACCCCCGCATCAGGGGAGAGACGACCGGAAGGACAGAAGGATTGAGGGAGGGAAGGATGTGAGAGAGAGAGAGAGAGAGAGAGGAAGAGTGTGAGGCAGCGAGAGAAGGGTGAGTGGGTGAACAAGCGGAAGCGGGGACGCAGAAGGGCATAATGTCATTTGTTTAATAATGCAGGCGGCGAGCGAGAGAAGAAGCAGGAAGTGATGGACACAGTGAGAGAGAGAGAGAGAGAGAGAGAGAGAGAGAGAGAGAGAGAGAGAGAGAGAGAGAGAGAGAGAGAGAGAGAGAGAGAGAGAGATGGACGGCTGCCAACAGCGAGAGGTAAAGTGGCTGGGGAGATGGCATGATTGCTGGTTATGGGCAGGGAGAAGGCTGGGTGGGTGGGGAGATGGATTGACACACACACACACACACACACAGCTGACTGACAGACCGCCACACTCCCCCTCTAAAACAGATAGCCATTGCTGCCACACAGCGCCGGAGAGAGGAGGAGAGAGGGAGAGAGAGAGGGAGAGGTGGGAGATGGATGGAGGTATGCAGGGAGGGAGGGAAGGACGGAGAGACAGATGTGTCGGGAGGGCACACACGCTGCTTTCCCGCAGCTTACAGCCAGGTATCGCTCTAGCCTCTTTCGGTCGGATGACGCCGATTCCCCAAAATGGTGGCCGTTTATCTCAAAACACACCAACGCGGATTTTCCCTTGCCTTGAGAAGAACCAGAACGTGCACAAATCCTGTGTCAGACGTGAAACTGTGTGGCATGCGCTGGGTCTCTGTAACCCATCGTCTTCTGAAAACAGCAGGACACATCCACTGATCACACACACGCTTGGTCCGGCCGTCCAAAATGGCTGACAGTTTCACCGTAACGCCCGTGTGAGAGCGGAAACCGTGCCGCGCGTCTGGCCCCGGCATAAGCTCCGAGCCTCTAACCCGCGGTCCTCTAAAACAGCGGGGGCTATCCATTCAGGATGTAGCGCACGCTGGGTTCTGATCCTCCAAAATGGCTGACAGTTTTACCGCAATGCCCGCGCGAGAGGGGAAACCGCGCGAGCCCGTACAGCCTCCAAAGCCTTCCTAACCCGCAGTGCTCTAAAACAGCGGGGCCCGTCTATTCAGCCCGGCTCCCTTTTGTGTCGGCGCGGGCTGCTGTCGTTACCCCCGGTGCGACGGGCCGCCGACGCTTTCTAATGAGTCATTTTTATTCAGGCGATAAGGTCAGCTACCCGCGGCGGCTTAAAAGGCCCCGAGGAGCTCTGGAGTGGCAGCTAAGAGATGCCAGAGACAGACACACACACACACACACACACACACACACACACACACACACACACACACACACACACATACATACAGATACACGAGCTAGAGGGGAGGGGGGGAGTGGGGCACTCAGCACAGGCATAGAGGGCGGAATGAAGGTGTGAAAAAATAATAAAGAAAAACAGATGAGAGAAACGGGGAAGAAAAAAAACACTGTATAAAAGATAAGCTACATTTCAAAAGAGGTTTCCCTCCTGTCTGTCTGCCTGTCTGCCTAGCTGGATGGCTGGCTGGCTTTCTCGGCTGGGCGTAAACTTTCAGAGGCTCTCCTTTTTTTTTTCTTTTTTTTTTTTCTCTTTTCCTTTCTTTCTGTGTCTGGGTTGTGTTAATGTCAGCTGAGAATAGCTTCTGAGGCGCGTGTGAAGTTCAAATCTCCGTTGTTGGCTGGCTGAGGGCTTTTTTTTTTTTTTTTTTTGCTTTTTTTTTTCTAGCACTAGTGTCAAACAAAGACACGGTGGCAGCTTGGTTCAAAACAAGCTGTTCATCCCCCTGTGCTCTCACTTTTCTTGTATTGTTTTGAGTTTACACGGCACAACAGCAAAGTCCCTGAACTGCTTCTGTAGCAGGCTTCCACCTGCTTAACGCTGTCTAACTAAGCCAGTTCAAGTATGGTTTCATATCAGAGTTAGTCCATGTTTTAATGAGACTGGACCCCAGGGTGAGTATAAATGTCCAAGCTGGAAAAGGTTAGTAACTTTTTTTTTTCTTTTTGCATGTGTGGCAGTCTAGAGGAACCCATCAGAGTCCCTCTATTTTCTTTTGATGTGTAAACAACATTCATTTTAATTTCAAGGGCTGTTTGGGGATGTGACACTGCAAGCTAACCAAAGTGAGAGACTGCGGCTCCCACTGACACACAACAAAAGGCAAATCTAATTCCTAGATCATCTGCTCTCACTGGATCCTCTCCATTTCATCACAGGAGTAAAATCAGCTTGCTTCATCAAACAAAACATGCTTCATCTTCACTAACAAAACAGACTTATAAAAATGCCACATAGAATTAGAGGAACGAGCTATACTGAGACTTTAACGTCAGCCAAACCAAGCAAAACTGGTCACATTAACATTATTCCTCGAAATACTAGAACAGCAGCTTCTATCAGTTCGTCAAAACAAAGTAAAAGTTTGCAGCATGTCAGGTTCGTACATTTCATGGTATACTCTAATTGTTGCAGGTCGTCTGCCTGCAGAACGCTTTCAGAGATGTGATTCCTAATAATTAATAATGAATTAGATAATCAATTTACCTCTTCCTCTCTGCAAATTCCTCATTTCAGCTGATCAAAGATTTCCAAGTATAGATTTATATAAAAAAAAAAAAAGGTCCAAGGAAAAAGGGGGCTAATCAAACTCTTTTCTAGACTGGCATGGAATGACATGTTCGAAAATGTTTTTCATTTTTAGGATCTGGCAGGTAAAAAGTTTTTTCCATGACATCACACACACCAAAATTGACCAAGTATAATATACTAAAGTGGACGGCTGCAAAAGTACACATCTGAAAAAGACTAGACTTCACAGTGACATGGATCCTTGGAGGACAGGGGTAAACTCACCGTTGGGGTTTGTGGTTCCGTCTCCATCCAGCTGCCGTTTCTGTGCGCTCTTAAACTCCTTGAGGGAGAGGTAGAGCACCTTGCGCACCACCCGCTCCTCTGACCACGGGATCCCATCACTGTCATCCTGTGGAAACAACAGAGAGAGAGGCAGGCTCCAGTCAGCGGCAGTACAACAAACTATTACCATAGATAGAAACAGTGGATTTCCAACCCGGCAGCAGGAGGAGGGAAAGGGGTTCTCACCGTGGCCAGTGATTTATCACCTCAGACTCAGTCTATGATCACTTGAGTTAAAAAAAAACGTATAAAATGATCCAAGTATAATGTCACTGGCATATTGTTTTACCTCTGCTAACAAAGTTGGAAGGAAGTTATGTTTTCACCGTCTGTCTGTCTGTTTGTTAGCATCTCAAAAAGTTATAAAAGGATTTGGATGAAATTTGTTGGACTGATAGTGTTTGGCCCAAATATCAGTTGATTAGATTTGGGTGGTGATCTGGATCTGGGATTTCCGCCATGAGATAATTTTCATTTTTTCGCCAGAACTATTATGCTGCATTCATTTACTGTTGGGACATCCGGGACTTCCAAGTCAGCTGCTTAACAGCATTGCATTCATGAGCTATTTTGTCAGAAAGTCAAAACTGGAAAACAAACAATAAACAAACATAAACCACTAACTGTTTCTATTGTCAAACTGCATGACCATAAAAAAGGGACTTAAGTCAGGTTAACGCTAACAGGCCAAAAAGACAAAACAGTATCAAGCTAATGTAAGCACCTGGTAATATTCTGTGAATTTTTGTCTTCTTCACCCAATTTAGAAAATGCTACAGCGTTGCTGTGCAGCTTTCTACACTAAAAATACTCAAAACTCTCCAAAAACCGCCTGGGAAAATAACGCTTACTTCACGATATGCGACCAGCTATCGTTAGCCATAGGCAGTTAGCGTTTTAGTGGCGAGTGGATTTTAAAAAATTTTAGTGGTCATGCATTTGTTCCTTAAAATGACAATATGTGACAGTGGACAACACAAAGCTATTTATTGTTCAAATGCAGGAAAACTATGACAGCTTCAGTAAAAAGAGAAAGAAAATGGGAATTTTAACATAGGCGTTAATGGGGAGTCTCCTTATATTGTGCCTCTTTCTTTCCGGTTGTGTTCTTCCCCTCCATTTCTAGCTATATCGTGACATTAGTGTGACACAACATTAGCATAACATAGCATTAGCTTGCAGCTAGACACAGGGCAAGAAATCAGCATAACAATACGCCAAGGACTGAATCTCCACACAATGCCATGATAGGATGGTGTTGCAAACCCTATGGTGATGAATGGGTAGGAAGCGAATGAAAAATGCATCATGGGACTGCGAGTTCATGTGTTGCTAATCTCTCCCAGAGAGACTGAGACAGAGGATGTTATTGTTGAAGGGGTCACCAGAAGTCACACATAGTCACACACACACACACCACATCCTTCCCCAACACATGGCCATTTTTCTCCAGTCAGTCTCAATCCAAGCAACAAACACATGGCGTCAGCCACCAAAGCTAACTGTAGCACATCAAAGCCACAGTTTATTCAAAACACTGTATTGCCTATATTGAGATTTTGGAGAGCTTAACAGAAAAACATTTCCCTGCAACGAGCATTGTTAAAAAGGTCTTTAGTGAGTGTCCAACAGCAATAACCATACTTCTCTCCCCCTCCCTCGCTCCCCTCGCTCCCCTCCGCTCGTTGCTCCGGCAGCTGTGTTTGATGTCGAACAACGCTAATGACTAAAGGAAATGAGATTAGGACACGAGCAACAACAAAGAAGTATTAATAAATAATGGGAGCTGGAAATAGCTTTTTCTCTAATCGAGCCACCAGGCTAGCAGATTTCAGCAGTAAGAGAAAAGAAAACACTTTCTCTCTTGAGTATGAAAAGCTACAATATGCTAATTAGCTGAATTAAAAACACATTTCTGATCTAAATTGGAGAACTTATCAAATCCTGTCGACTCATCCCGACTAGTACATTTCCCTCTGTCAGACTCTTATTGGTTGCACGATGTGAAAAAGCGCTGTGTGTAGGAGTGTGTGCTAATCGGCCCGGTGACTCAGATCATTTGAGTTGGCTCGGCAGAGCGGCTGGCGGACAGAACAGTGACATCAGCGCGGGGCGTATTAAAAGTCTCCACCTCACGCGAAAATAATTACTCCAAGACATCTTATCGCCGCTGTAATAACCGATAACGGCCGCAGCGATCCATTAAGAGCAAGTGCTCTCGTAAAAAAATAAATAAATAAATAAAAAAACACGATAGCGGAATTCAGACAAGCGTGGTTGGGGTAAGGGAGAAACACTGCTCTGTGTGTGTGAGTGTGTGTGTGTGTGCGCGTGTGTGTGTGTGCGCATGTGTGAGAGTGAGAGAGAGAAAGAGAGTTATTCTCTGTATCATCCTAATATTATGCATCCACCCACAGCCAGTGAATAAAATGCTACTGAAATGACTGCCACTCGTAAACAGCCTTTCCCTCAGCGCTGCCAGTCCTGAGTCTAGTGCACTCTATTCACTCACACACACACACACACACACACACACACACACACACACACACAATAATAGAAAGGGGATGTTGGATAACACATGCCTTCTGATCAGAGCAGGCAACTCATTGGTAATTCTTACAGCATCGAACCAGGGTGTGTGTATGTGTGTGCGTGTCATAGTCAAGTTTCAAAGTGCAGGACAATGGCTTCACACAAAGGTGACGTTACTTTTCCTGAAACCTTGCTGAGTCAAAGCTTTCAAGGTGAATTTTGAATTCTTAAGAAGCCTTCTTATTTACAGAACTTACTTCAGAATTTAGTCAAGCTGCCCCATGGTTCCACAGAGTTCACCATGTTCACCATACTGTCTAATACTGTCTAATTAAGCAGGAAAGCTATAAATGATCTTAACACAGTGTTTCTCAATGGGTGGTTGAGGACCCAAAAGTGGGTTATGAGCCATTTTGACACGGTCGCATGGCAAAGCCCGGCTTAGATACTGGTGAATACTATTTAATCCAATATTCTGGGCCTCAATTTTTTTTATTATTTTTTTTAAATAGTTTAATCAAAAAAAGTTCTACGACATTTCACAGCTCTTAATAATTTCTGACAATATTGACAAGACTGAAGATTTAGCATGCTTTTGTGTTGTGTGTTTTTTTGTTTTGTTTCTTCAGCAGATAAAAATAAGCTTCTCCAGAATAATGTTTTGATTTCTCAGGTCTGCTTCGGGGCCTTGGGGATGGAGGCTCAGCGGAGCTAGAGGGGGGGGCGCAGAACAAGATTAAAGGCTGGGTGTCTGCACATGACGGAGCTGATGGGTGACAGCCACATCTCCCTGCATATAGTACACATGCTGGCGTGCACACACACACACACACACACACACACACACAGGCGAGCGGACCGTTCAGAGCACCGATGCTTTGCAGCCTCTGACAGAGGTTGATAGGGTGTGTTTGGGTGTAGCATGCAGTCCCTCATTACACTGTCACACATGTGAGTGTATATATACACACACACACAAGTAAGGAAGGGACTGCAACTACTCAATAGTTTGCACAGATGGAATTCTGCCATTTTCTCCTGTAGTTAATGTCACCTAATCCATTCTGTGTGTGTGTGCATGTGCGTGTGTGCGTGTGTGTGTGTGTGTGTGTGTATATGAGAGAGAGAGAGAGAGAGAGAGAGAGAGAGAGAGAGAGAGAGAGTGAGTGTGTGTGTGTGTGTTAAAGCCTGCCAGGTAAGCACCAATTACCTAGACAGCTCACTGGCGCTCTTTCCCTCGTGGTGTGGCGGGAAGCCAAATGTACATTGACACACACAGACACACACACACACAGCATTGACAGTATATCCCTGGGTTACACAGTCTCTCTCTCACACACAGCTTCGATGATATTCCCCATCTCACTCCTTCTTCTCACATACACACACACACACACACACACACACACACACACACACACACAGCTGTATTGCGGGGAAAAAAATAAAATAAATAAAACCTTCCTAAAAAACTTCTTCCCTACAAAACTTGACCTCAAAGTTTGTCTGTATTTCTTTTTCTCTCACTTTCTCTCTCTCTCTCTCTCTCTGGTTTCCTCACAGTTGTTGGCAGCGTGCCACAGATATTTCCTGCTCTGTGTACACGTAGCAACAAGGCCTGGAAAAAAAAAAACTGCTGACAGGGAGCTTTTCATCAGCTGGGAGAAAGAGAGCGAGTTTTAAAGCCCCACTCTCTCACCCATGCCAAGACTGCACCTACAGCTTCACCATCAGTTTTTATAAGTTCAGTTTAAATGGGTTTTCACAGCCCTTGCTCGACTGTAGGCTAAGTACTGGTCTGACCTGCTGGGTAGTTTGCCATCTGTTTTTTGGCCACGGTGCATCTCTCCTCTTTCTCTCCATTTTCACAGTCACAAAAGTCAGCTCCTGCCTGTGCCGCTGAGATTGCCCGGTGTAAAACAACAGTGAGAATTGATGGACAGAAATTGCATGAAAAATCCCCCCGAAGACTTTCACACTGTGGCTGCCAGAGGATAAGTGTGGCGTGACAGAGGAGGAAACAGAAAAAGTATGCGAAAGAAAGAGAAAGGGAAACATCTATTCAAATAAGCAAAAAAACCCAAACTGTGTCGCATCTCAGTCTCTCAGTCAGGCATCGCTGTGTCTGTGTGTGTGTGTGTGTGTGTTGCTAAGGTGTTGCCAGAGCTCTTTAGAGACAGCTCTTAGACAGAGCTACGCCAGCCGAGCGCTACCTGGCACTGACACACACATCTAACCCCCGACCAGCTCCCACCGGGCTAGTGGAATCCCACTAATGAGCGCTGGGACCTTGCGTGTGTCTGTGTGTCTGTGTGTGTGTGTGTGTGTGTGTGTAACCAAGTGGCACATTGGGAACACTGTGTGCTTACTGTCACCCGCCATCCCCATCCCCACCCCCAACTCCCTTCCCCCACATCCACACCTTTTGAATACACAGGTAATCAAACCCACAAAACCACACAAATGCACAGACACACACTTTCAGGCATCCATAGGGATCCTGTGCTTGCAGAGTGTGCCAAATCAGATCATTACAGCACTCTTTATCTCTCTCTCTCTCACACACACACACACACACACACACACCAGATGTCTGTCAAGGCAGACACGCCAGCATAAATCAGACACCTACAGTACTTGGAGGTATCCCGATGCAATACCCTTCCCATTGGGCTCCTTAAAACGCTTTACTCCATGGATCTCCTCCAATACATGGAATCCAGGAAAGAAAATACCATTGAACACACACACACACACACACACACACACACACACACACACACACACACACACACACACACACACCTGTGAAGAAGCAAAACCTTGTAGCTTTCATATGCTGCTAACAGTATGTGTGTTCTTTTCCTGAGCTCATTCTGAAGCATCACAAGGCTTAAATCTTTCTAAATGCAATGTCATCTTCAGGGGTGTGATTTTTCAGGATTTTTTCCCCCCATTTTTTTATTTTATATTAGGCCTGTACTGTTTTTTTTTCTTTTTCTTTATTGCCTTCCTGATCACATTTCTGTTTTTATTTGATGGTGTCCAAGTCCACAGCACTTTGTCACTTGTCTGCAAGTTCCAGCTGGAAGAGAACTATGACTTTGACTGTGTCCAACTGAAATTTCAGCTTATTACTTGCTTAATTTCTTGGAATTGTGTGCCAAAAACAGTAAACCAAAATCCTGGAATTTTTACTCTCTGTTACACTCTTTATCCGTGAGAGTGATCCATCTCCATTAAACAAGGGTTAGCAATAATTGAACAATCACATGACAAACATAAGTGGAACAAAACCAAAATTTTGTAAACTGCTGCAGAAATCGAGCAAACGCCACAAGAGCTTGCAGTGATGTGCCAGTGATAAGAAGTCAAGAGGCTGTGGAGGATTAATCTGTCGTAAACCAGCGTATCTGTTCATCTAACCGGATGAAAAGTGGGGACCCGGTTCCACTTCATAACCCCAGCCTCACTCAAACTTTCCTCTTTCCAATGCCGGCAAATCCAATAACCCCGGTGGCTGATGAAGAAACGAGTGGATTTCATCTGCCGTTTCTAATACTGGATGCTGAAAAAAAGAGCTTGGATGTAGCACTGTATAGAAGAGTAGGAGGAGAGAGAGAGACGGAGGGAAGGAGGACAACAAAGAGAAGGGATGGGAGAGAGGGTGAGAAGGAAGGAAGAGTTTTCTGCTCCAAAATGTATAGCATCTCCATTTTTAGCATCAATAAAAGGGCGCTATATAACCATCAAGAGCAGATCTGACCGCTCATCTGTTACATTGTTCGGACTGGTGGAGACGAGGAAACGAGTGCAGCGGAAATGAGGGAACGGAGGAAACACAGATTTCCTCGGAGACCGTGTGCAACTGTAATATAGCGTGCTACAACAATGGATACACTTCACACAACAGAAACGCCATGCACACACACATGCACATTCACATTCTCTTTCATAAGTGGAACAATACCTCCGCTCCAGTGCATGTATGCACGCACGAACTTGCGCATCTGCATCTGCATACGTGTGTGTGTGTGTGTGTGTGCGCGCGCGTTCACACTAGCTGTTCTATAAATATCCCAGCGCTGTGCTGCTGCCGACAGTGTGCGGATGTCATGGCAGAGGAATGTGGGCCACGCGCCAGCCCCGATCTGCTCTACAAAACCGGCCCAAAATCTGTTATTCTAACACACATTCCCCTTAGAGGAGAGAGGGAGAGATGGATGGAGGGATCGATGGAGGAGTAATGTTATTTTAGCAAAGCCTGGGTTATTGTATCCAGTAGTCAAGGAGGGTCTCTACCACCCCCCCTCTGTCTTCCTTTCTCCTCTTCTCCCTCCCTCTTTCACAAACACATGAGCCCCAGATGACTTGCTGCAAGGTTCGGATTGGACTATGAAGGGTTCACATGTACGGAAGATGACAGTGACAACAATGACCTTAATGTTTATTTGCTCCCTGAGTATGTCACTTCTGTCTCGGCAAACCTTTCTCAGGATCACAACCAATCCATGTATTTGTAGTTTAGAAACATTTCAGGCACCTCGATCATGAGCCAAGTCAAAAATAGAAAGCAAAAACAATTGTGAAATATTGCGGCAGGCCTAACAGCAAACAGGGGTCCAAACTATTTTGGGGGGAGGGTTCTTGTGAGTATAAAATATTCTGTATTTTATTATAATGCAAATAATAAAATCGGAGGAGTGTTTGTTGAGAGTGGAAGTGACTCATTACAAGGCAAGGTAAGGAAGCATCTTGATTATACAAAACCTAGGAAACTCTGTTTGACTTTTTCCATCTAAATAATAAACAACCACCAGGACTTTTTTGGCCTATAGACCACTTCCAATGCTAAATGCCATTGCCACCCCCACAAAGTGCAGACACCCTTGCACTAGGTAACAAAATGTGACCAAATCCCCAATCTATGTTACGTCAGCAAGGTTTAGTAAGAATTTCGAGGTGGTCGATAAAGCAAAGCAAGCCTTAAAGTCCTCAACAACGAAGCAAGTGTCTGCATGGCACAAAGCTCACATTCCACTCCCAACTAGAGGCCTGGTCTCCTCGTCCCCTATAGATTCTCGTAGACCGGATGCTTAGTTCAGCGCGGAGCTCAGAGCGGAGGCGAATGGAACGAGGTCCTGGGGTTGCCGGGTACGTGGGGCCCTGTATAATCGCCTCATTACACCACGAGCTCACTGCATCGGAATGTATGTGTGTGTGAGTAGCCACAGGGCCTTCCCTTTAAAACGGGCCGTGTTGGGTTAGCCCCAACATTTGCTGTTGGTGGAAGGACAGAACATTTCCATCTGCTGGAGAGGAGAGGAGAGGAGAGGAGAGGAGAGGAGAGGAGAGGAGAGGAGAGGAGAGGAGAGGGGAGATGTTCACCTAAGATACAAAATATGAACTGTCTGAAATCTGTGGGCTGGCCAAGCCACAAGCGCTGGGGATACGCGTGTGTGTTTGTGTGCTCTGCTCTGAGGTTTGCATTAGTGTGTAAACAGGAGAGCGAGTGTGTGTGTGTGTCTGTAAGTGAAAGACTTACAGTGCAAGCAAGCAACTGAGTGCGTAAGAAGATTCTCTCTCTACACCCCATACCTACCTATGCAGCAGATAAAAGCTTTTCTAAGCTTTCTCTTTCAGAACAACGCCTTTCCCCCGGCTTGGCCAAGATGCTCTCTCCTGCTGGGCTCAATGTCACAGACACACACACACACACACACACACACAAGCCTCCCCTCTCCTCTGTCAATCATATCAGCCGTCTGCATTTGCACACTCACGCACGCACAGTCTGAGTCCATCTGAGCGTACATAAGTGACAGACTGCCAGCGCCATTCAGCCCTGTCGAGCATAAAATGCTATCAGCCTGGTAAAAGTAGAGCAGAGAGAGAGAGAGAGAGAGAGAGAGAGCAATGGAGGGAGAGAGAGAGAGCGATGGAGGGAGAGAGAGCTTTTAAATACAGGCCGTGACTGTGAGTTTATTTTGACTGAAAGAAATAAATGCCACAGCGGATTAGGGGGTTTGAAGGGCCTCTGTGTGTGTGCGCGCGCGTGTGTGTGTGTGTGTGTGTGCACGAGCAGAAGGGACCCAGCTGTCTGCATAATGAGGGGTTTACATTGACTGGGTTGCCCACCCACTCTGGCTATGTGACCAACTGACCCCTATTCTGACCCTCAACCCCACATCGCCCCACCCCAAACACACACACAGGACCTAACATTAACTGATCAAGCTCTAAATGAAGAAGGCACTCCTTAGAGCACAAACCTTCACCAACGCTGAACAATTCCACAACTTGAAAAGCAGCAGCGTCTGTAACGGTTTATGTTTGTTTATCGTTTGTCTTCTGGGTTTGATTTTCTGACAAAGTGCCGTGTGAATGCAACGCTGTTTAGCAGCCAACTTGGAAGTCCCGAACCTTCGGCTGTCAGACCTTCCCACCAGCACATGAATGCAGCATGATAGTTATGGATACAAAACAATAATCATCTAATGGCACAAATCCCAGACCCCGATAAACACCAAAATCGAATCAACTGATCCTAACCCTGTCCACCAAATTTCCATTAATAGCTTTTTGACATATGTTGCTAACAAACAACCAGACAGGGGTGAAAACATAACCTAATAATATCTAGTCATAACTGGGAATCAAAGTGAAAGAAAGAGAAGAAGCCCACAGTGTCACTTCAAAAATAAAAACTTGCTAATCTGGAAAATGAGTTTGTTTTTCAACATTCTTGGCACACTGACGGTATTTACAGCAGTAACGACAGTTTATCTGGCAGGAGGAGTTTCTCAAGGGTTGGGTCCTGTCCCAGTGCGTGGCACACAACGCCAGTAGAGCATTACAGTGAAAAGCCCCGGCTCAACACAGCAGTTTCCTGCTCGCTCTGCATCACAAGCCAGGAACGGATGGTGGAATTGTTGTTGTGGGAATTTTTAGGATGTGTGTGTCTCATAAAGTGAAATGTTTAATGTAACAGCTTGATATCAGCTTGGCAGCGGTGTCCTTGTCAGGTTTACAACTGTTTTGCCACAGATTTTAGGGTTCAGTAGAGGAAAATGCTTCATATACTGAAGATAAATCAGGCGAATCAGGCGGTGCACTATGCTACTGCTGGCATTACAATAGGCTACAAATACATTTTTCTTGTGGTGGTAAAGCTGTGTATTAAACTGCAGTAAAAAGCAACCCTTGTGACATTAGCGCGTGTGTGTTTATGTGTGTGTATGTGTGCTGTGACCTGACAGGTTGCATAACAAATGGCTCCCATTCAATAATAACAGCCTCATTCAACACTCTTACCCTCCAACTCTGTCACAATATCATTTTCACTTTGGCTACTCGCCGCTGACCAGAGGTTTGACTCAATTCCCTCCACTCCGAGCAGGCACACACACACACACACAAGCTGTGGTCACATGGGCAGCGAGTTCTGAGCGACGGCGCTCCCTAGTGCGTTGTCATTCATCATGGTAGCCGTGGCGATGGCTCCAGCGCCCTCCTGCTATTCCCCCGGGGCCCGGAAGACCCGGCCGCTGATCCCCCTTAACGGAGCTGCGTTCCTAACCCTCTCACCTCCGCGCGCCAGCTGTGCTCGTCCACACAGAGAAATATGAGGTACGATTTCAAAACGTCGATAGCAGAGTTTATTTCTTTACATTCATACGGCCAATGGAATATGCTTTTCAATTCCGTCCGGGCTCTATGTCACTGTGTGCGTCTCTGGGGATGTTGGGGTCCTGCCACAGACCAGCATCCTGTCAGGGTGTGTGTTTACCTAGCCTGCTGTCAGATTGTAATCCTGCTGTGCCACATTTTGATATGTGATGAAATCTTGTTCGGTCTATCCATATATTTTTTAGCATATCTTATTTTAGCGTTAAATTCTACATTAACATTTGTATTTCTATCCTGTATTGTATGTGAGTACAGTATGAGTGTGGTGATAAATAAATATCATGAAACTGCCTCAGATTATGGTAGTGGGTAGGGACACTTCTGAAGAATTACTTGTTTCTCTCTTCCAGCAAGGTCTCAATACTACCGCTGTTAGATCTCTGAAAGCCAGCTTTGAAAAAAAGTGAATAAAATTGTATTTCACAGACAACAATACATTTTGAATTCTTACAATAGGTTTTGGATGGGTTTAATGTAGTGGGATCATGAAACTAATTTGGCACACAAAACGTTTGATTGAAGTAAAAGCACCAAAATTGGAGTCCCTCGGTTTATTTCCCGTGACAGCGGCGATATATTACCAGACACTTGGCTGGAGATATTCTGGCTGACAGCTTGCAACGCACACTTCTTGCAAGGGATTTCGACGTGGCCTTTTAACGTGGTGACATATGACGCATTCTGTAGCATTTGGGAGAACGCTAGACAAGTGATTGTGCCGGTCACGTTACATGACTGGAACATCGTGAGGTGCTACCAGAGCTGACGTGGCATGCAAAATACTTGCTGCGTGGCCTGTGTGCGCACACATCCGCTCACACAATATGAAACGACGCATGCACAAGTTCTGTCAGTGTGGAGACATAAAGCCACAGAGACCCCCCACCCCCACAGACGCAGGGAGGAGGACAGGAAGCGCGAAACAGGAAACAGAATAACCTCATTAGCCTCACGCTCTGACTGACAGGAACTCCCTGCATGCTAATAGAGGGAGAGAGCTACTGGCCTCTGGTCAGTTCAGCATCCGTCTGCTACAAGGGGAGGACACCGTTTGTGTGGAAGGAAGCTGGTTTGAGTGCAACGCTTGAGGGAGACTTCTAGAAACTAGCCCCACTGGCCTTGGACAGTCAGACTCGTCAGACTGATTGTAGGATTACATTCGGAATCTAGTCGGGGAAGGTTGTAAACAATGAGACAGGAACAAGCGCATTCACACAGGCTCACACACACACACACACACAACACCTCGACAGTCACAGCCTGAGGGTATAAACTCGTTTACCCCTGCAGAATTTTGTACGAGCGCAGACAAGCTGCTTTACTAGAAAGACTCACTATTTCTCCTTTCCAAAACCAAGACATAAAAACATATTGAGCGTGTGAAAAAGGCGGGCACTTGCCCACACAAGCAAAGATAAATGATCATGTACCGCAAGAACAGACAACTTAGCAAACCTCAAATGAGTATATTTGTGAGAAAACACTTCAGAAGCACCCCCAGCTCTCCTTAGAGATGATGCCTAAAACGTCGTCAATGAGCATCTGAGTCCTCTCTGCATCTCTGTTTAGCTTTACCAAACACAGAGGAAAGGAAGAACAGATGGCCTCTGCACCTCCCTCTCATCTCTCCATCTCTCGCTCTCTCCTCCCGTCTCCCTGCTCTCTGTTCCCATCGCTTCCAACCAAAAGAGGTGCGATCTCAGCACCGTCATTTTTAGATACGGTGTAGGGGTGTGTGTGTGCGCGATGAAGTCTTTAATAGATCGATAAGCACCTGTGTGTGTGTGTGTGTGTGTGTGTGTGTGTGTGTGTGTGTGTGTGTTCCCTAGCGCTGCAGCAGTGGTCTGGTAGTTAGCATTTAGTGTTGGAGGGTCTTGGCTAGGCTAGTGCTTTAAATAGCACGCCGTTTCAGCAGCCGTGGAATGGCCTCATCGCTCTCTCTCTCTCTCTTTCAAAATCGCACCATCACCACCTTTCTCCTTGCTGAACCAGTCTCCATTGTGCCTGCATAGCAACTGCAGAGAAAAGCAGCCAGGTGGATAAATAGAGCCAAGGTTTTTCTCAAGTGTTGGCACAGTTTTGTGAGGAAGCAGACATGAAAATGCAAATAATAATAATAATAATAATAATAATAATATCAACAAGCCACAGGTGATAGCCAATTAGCAATTGGCACAGCGCATTACTGCTGTCGGACAAACAATATGTATCTGCAGAAAGTGTTTTTCAGAAGTGATTAATTTTTGCCCATGTTTTTTTGAAATTACATGGCTTTTTAAAGAGGTTTCAAGGGCCTTGGGGTCATGAATCAACACGTAAATGACCTCATAGGCTTTAAATTCAGATAAGAAAAATCATTAAAAAAAACAACTGAAAGCTAATTGAAGTTATTTAGCAATTTTCCCCCTGCAGTTGCAATATTTGACCACACTTGTGAAATGTGACATACTTTTCCAAGTAAGTCAAAGTCAAAATGTGTCAATGTATCCGGCTGTGGTAATGGTAAAAAAAAATGCCACAACAGTGCAATGAGATTTTTTGTGACTGTCTCAACAGCATGTTGTAGCATAATGCCTGTATCCATTCCTCTTACCCACACCACCTCCTCTCAACTGCCCAAGGCTAGTGCTTTAACTTCCAACTTTCTTGATAAACTTGGCCAAAAGGCGTGTGTGTGTGTGTGTGTACTTGGTCATCTTAGTCTCATGCTCTCTCTCTCTCTCACACACACACACACACACACACACACACGTGGTAACAGCTTTTACAGTGCAATAACAGGTGTTGTAACAGCAGCAACAGAGTAGCACTGAATGTCCATACAATCTCCAACAGATACGCTAATACAGCATGAGATCATAGTTTTACACAAATTCACACACACACACACACACACACACACACACAAGAATTGACTGTAAGGTAGCAAAACAAAGAGCCTTGGTGAGACAGAGAGACACATTATCAAGAAAGCTTTAAGAGTCAATTCTAAGAGCCAAGGACCGTCGGAGCAGACCACTCAGATGCCTGATGAGAGAGAAATGAAAGGCTGCCTTTCTGTTAGACCATAATGCATCACTCCATTTCTGCATCCCTCTCTACCTCTTTCTTTCACACGTGGAGCCAATACATTGTCCAGTGTTGCTCACCGAGATGGATGGCCCTTGAATGGCACAGATCCATGCCTTCCCACTGCTCCATATATTCACATTCACACGCTTATTTTGACATTTCATATTCAAATCTCTCTTTGAATAGGAGAAGAAAAAAGCAGTGTAAAGGGGGGAAAAAGCAGTGAAACAAAAAGGCAGGAGAAAAAGGCAGATTGAGGTACAGAGACAGGGGGTATGAGATTAAAAATGGAGAGAAGAGAAGAGAAGAGAAGAGAAGAGAAGAGAAGAGAAGAGAAGAGAAGAGAAGAGAAGAGAAGAGAAGAGAAGAGACACAAAGCGGCTCCTGTGTGCCCGCCCTCGGCCTGGTGCCGGTTGGCATTGGTTGGCATCACCCCCTCTGCAGCTGGTGGCAATATTAACCCGCCTGTTGGCAGACGGCTGGTGGGGGCATGCGGGCAGCAACTGGCTGGGCTGGAGGTGGGGCAGCGCTCTGCGTGTGTCTGTGTGTGTGTGAGTGTATGTGTGTCCTGAGATGCCCTCTGTCTGCCCTGGAGTGCGTGTGCGTTTGTGAGTAAGAGTGCACACGTGTGGCTGTGTGTGTGCAACTGTGTGTGTGTGTTGCAGTCTAAAGGCAGCTGCTTCCAGAGGTAGATGGCGCAAGGATCCAGACCATAAACAAACCAAACTAGGCCGACATGAGAGCATGACAAAATATTGGCCAGCGCTCCAAAATCCCATTTCAAAACAACTGCACAACCCAAGCCTGTGGATAACCTTGGAATGGAAACATATCAACTCCCAAAAGGTCAAACTCTCAGGCTCTAACTCCACTAGAGAATAATGTGGCTTTTTACACAGCCGAAGAGACAACTTTGGTTGGGTAAATGCAGTATCTGGTTATGTATGTATCCAACAGGGATACACAAAAACCTCTTTTCCATTGCAGATACAGATTAAGAGTGCTATGCTTTAAAATACCACTGATTATCACATACATTCAGTCCCATTACTTTTACAAAACAATATAAACAATTACACTGCTGGACAAAATGATTAAGATAAGATTAAGATGTTTTCCCATTAGCTACATCTAACATCCTTCTGTCTATGGAAAAAGGCAGAATTCTAATTACTTTACTTTAATTTCTGACATGTTAGCATGGCTCTTGTTATTGGATTAGATAGAATTGGGGAAATTCTCTGATACCGATTAGCCTGGTCTGGGCCTGACACACCACACCAGCGATGGTTATCAGTGCATCCCGACATTAAAAAAAAATCTATTTCTGGTAAGATCGCTTTTGGTGTCCAGATGCAAAGAGACCCATTTTCCACTAGTGTGAGTGGGGCTGATGACAGCAACAACAGGATAGCTTGTACAGACCATGTAAGGTCAAGTCTCTCTCTGGCTGACAATCTCACTAACAAGCACATCACAACACAGCACAGGATCTCTCTCTTTTTACACAGCACGCACGCACACACACACACAAACAAGACTGCTCCTGAAGGACTTAAAAGCTCACACTATACAAGTGCTTGTCTGAATCATTACTGGCTGGCTGTATACTCTGTACACACACACACACACACACACACACACACACAGAGAGTCGGGGCCAGGAGGTGCATATCCATCCCTTTTGCTAGCAGCTATTGTTGATTGCTTGTGGAGCATGGAAAGTCACTGCTATCGTATTCAATGGTTTGGTGTGTGTGTCTGAATGTGTATGCACATGTACAACTGTGTGTGCATGCTTCAAGTTCCTAATTATATGCCTTCAGATCTAGCTCACGTACGAGTCAAAGAAACCATTTATTGTGTCAAAAGGCATAAGCCAGGAAACGGTACCCCCCACACTTCATGCTTTTCAGCTGCAACAAGCAGCCAAATATCTTAAACTTTTACTCACAATGATGTTAGCTCATCCTTCAAGATCTCTGGATGTCTGGAACCTTAGCACATAGGAAAATACTAGGCAAAAACTAGGCTAATTCAGAATATATGTCGAGTGTGCCTTTTTTTTTTATAAGAAAGTAGGTACTGAGTATGCAGTTGAAATGTTTTAGATGACATGCTATTAACAATGCTCTCTGTGCAATTTTTCATGTAACTTGCCTGACAAATGAGGCCCTTCCTACAAAGCAATAATTAGGCAACATAAGTATTATTTCATAGACAACACAATTATTTCACAGACTCCCAAAGCTTAACTGGGGGAAAAAATGAGTCTGAGTGTTGTGAACAACCCACAAATATCACTTGGGTGACAAGTTAATTACCCAATTAACAAAGCAAATAATTACCCTCTGGCTCTGGTTCTACTGCACTATTTTCCTTATGGAAATGAGACTCCTTTATGTGCAGATAGAGGTTGGAGCTGGATGCTGGGGAGCTGACGTCGGCAGAGTTTTACAGAAAGAGCTTTGTTGTCCAAGTGGAAGCTCTGAGGTGGGTTAATTGTTAAACGCCTGCTATTATTTTCTTGTCCCCCCTGGTCATTGGGGGTAATTCAGAATCAAAGGGAGGAGAGGTGAGTGTGTGTGTGTTGTAATGCACCTTTGGTTCACATGGCTCTCAGAGATGTGAGGTAAATAAACTCTAACACTCGTCTCTCTCTTTCTCTCTCTCTCTCTCTCTCTCTCTCTTCCCTCGCCCCTCCTTTCACTCCCTCCCTGGCTGTAAATCCTCCCAATACGTGGATGCCATGTACCGTGGATGGACATGTGTGTGGGTGTGCACACACACCGTAAAGTCCACCATTATCATCCCCAAACCCATATGGGCTGGCATTAATTGAGAACAACAGGGGTCAGAGCAAACATATGTCAGATGTGACACACTTCCGCAGAGCTGAGGGGGTTTTCTGCTGGGCATACACACACACACACACACACACACACTTGGCCAAGTATGCACAGAGAACTGACCAATTGTTCAACAAAATGGCCGCTTTGTGCCCCCTTCAATCCCAGTTGCCACTTCTGTTATATACCAGTGAATTTCTCTTGGGCATTGACAGTCCAGTCCAGCAACGGGACTAGAACACATCCTGATATATTTGGATACTGGAGGCCATTTAGTTTTGAGCTATGTGGAAAAAAGGGCAGCTGTCCCTGGCGTGTCAAAATCTCATTCAGAGTCGCCGTTTCAATGAGTGGGTTGAAGTGGACTGGAGGCAAAATACATCTCATAGCGAATATCTAAAGCTCGCCAAAATCATCAGTTACAGCCAATACAGTTAAATAAACCCACAAACTGCAATGAATCTCTGATAAAACCAGTGAGCGGTAGCAAAAGGCTACACAAACACACACTCACACACAAACGCCTAAAATCCCCTTTTATTTACTGCACCATTCAAAAGGCTAAGCCAGTCCACGAGCAAAGTGCTAGACAAGCACTCCGTAATAAATCTATAACCGTTCACAGGGGAATGGAAAAAGCAACCTTTACAGCGCAACCTCTTATTCACACACCCTCTTGCCGTTTGACTCTCTTTATTGCAGTCCAGACGCGTTCTGTTTATTTACCCCGACACCGTGGCCCAATTTAGCCCGAACAAGGGAAATTAAATCGGGCCTTGTGAAATCGCTACACTTCCCGGCCCCCGTTTCGTCCATTAAATTGTCATTGTTGGCCGGCCGTTTACGAGACGCAGCAAAACAAATGCGATGCCCAAGGAGCAGAGCGGAGAGCCAGAGGACAGGATGGAAATTACAGCACACTGGGTGGGTGGGAGCTGGGGTACCTGGGCCAAATGAAAATGATTTGCTGAAATGTTCAATGAGATAAATCAGAGTTTTCAGTGGTGGAAGGGGGTAGTACAGCGGCAACAGCAGACATGTGGGTATTCAGAGTGGAGGTGAAACATCACCGTTGCTTTGAGGGGAACAGAAAGGACAGTGGGTGATAGTTTTTGTGGGAATGTCATGTGTGCAGCAGTAATGATTTGAGAATCAGGAGAAATGGGAACTTCTGTTGTTTTCAATAATGTATAACACAAATTATCAGCTTTAATAAAAGCAATTATTATAGGTCTACTATCTCCTTGAAATATAACATAATATAAAATGAATGGCTAATGGAAAGAAAACATGCATCTTCCTTAGAAATTAATGGGAAACCTTGAAAAAACCTTGAAAAACCCTGGGGAAAAAAATAAATAAATTACATCCCTGCTTATGAAACATCATGTTTCTTATCAAAGGCCAGATATGGTTTGAGCCCCATAGCGGCCTGATGTCCAGGGCTCTGCAACAGAGAAGTCCAGCTGGGGGTCAAGGGTCGGGGGCGAGCAGGTGGCCGGAAGGGGTCAAAGTTGACCTCCCGGCAGACACCTCAGTGGGCGGGCCTAAGCCGCTCTGCTCAAAGGACCCGTCAATCACAGTCACTTATTTACCATGCCTGGGTCTCCGCTGGCCCCCGGGGATCCCGCTAGCTATTCCTCCCCGGCCTCTTCACCCCCACCCGGAGCCAGATAAGGGCCTCTTTACATGACAAAGTGCTGTGGAAGACCCGGGCCGAGAAAAGAAAGAGGTTCCTTTCAGTTGCTGTTGGGGTGCAAATCCTCTGCCCAGGAGAGGCTACGGTCACAAGGCTCTAATTTAAAACTGAAAGGTGAAAGGGGGAGCTTGGGATTCCCTGCCCCACCATCACATGCATCAAGTATCTTAGACCAGCTAGCCTCTCAAATCAAAGTAAGGTTGGCATGGCCATGCGGTCCAGCAAAGATCCTAGATTAGGGCTCCTATTCTATGAAGCTTTGTGAAGAATGCCTGCCCCAGGTAAATTCAACCTGTACGCTTTCTATGAAGTCATATTTCCAGCCAGTCACAACATAATAATCACTCTCTGGTCTTTTACATTGGACTGTGTCATCGTAAAAGCAAACATTCTGTAAACCAGAAACCAATTAGACAGGATCCCTCTGAATGTTAAAAGTCTGAGGTTCTCTGGAGCCCGTGTTACAACTTCAGCTCGCAGCTGCAAGCTCACTCACCTCGCTCAGAACCTCACCCTCGCTAATGATGTGCAGTGTGCTAAAGTTGTCCCTGCTTAAAAGAGACAGGAAGACGGAAGCAAACCATCTCCCTTTTGTCTTCAAATGAGCTCAGATTCAGAGAGATGTTTTGGCGTGTGAAAGCGGACGTTTTTGAAAGAGAGAAACAAGATGTGAGAAAGGGGAAGCCTGGTTTCCATGGTTTAGAAAAACTGGCAGACAAACAAGGCGTCTGTTACGAATAAAAATAAAAAAAAGAAATATATTAGCACAGGGAAGATAACAGATTTGGGGTTTGATTTTGTTTTGAGTCTGGGTTGGAGGAACTCCCGATCGAGCCATCTGCCCGTGTGAAAGCAATAGGAGGAGCGAGACAATTTGTGCCAACAAAAAAGAAGAGGAAAAGAGGGGGTGTCACAGGGGGAGTTGATAGGAGGAAGGGAGGGAGGGAGGACAGGTAGGCATTGTGTCTCGAGTTCCCCTTTCTTTTCATTCACCCTGGTTCCTTTTTGCCCTCTCGGGGGGGATGGTAACTGGAGAGGGTGTTAGAAATGTCTTGCTGCTCTGAGGCTGTCGTCTGTGGACAGAGGGAAGTTTTGTGTGCTGTGTTCTGTGAGGATGAAGGAATTCAATCAATTGGCATCTGTGAAGAACAACAGAATCCATTGAATATCAATAGCTCTGGGATTCAACCTGGCTTTAAAGGGACACTTCACACATTTGCTGTTGCATGCATGTTGCCTCAAGCCCCCAAATGCTGCAACAATGCCAGCAAAGACAATG
Organism: Centroberyx gerrardi; assembly: GCF_048128805.1. Taxonomy (NCBI): domain Eukaryota; kingdom Metazoa; phylum Chordata; class Actinopteri; order Beryciformes; family Berycidae; genus Centroberyx; species Centroberyx gerrardi. Next base: position 14,331,932 of record NC_136015.1, read on the forward strand.
ATGGAAACACAGAAGCTTTGATTAGCCTGTATCTGAGTGACGTGCCTGAGAAACGAATAGCATGAAATTAATCTAGGTCATTTTCAATCACACAAAAAGACCAAATATTCCACATGAATTCTCAAAAACAACTGGATACATACGAAACATGAAAACAAAGCCCATTGAATGCTTCTATACATGTATTCACACAATTGGGCGATACAATTTCTACCCCAACAAACATAAAAAAAAGTGTTTACAATCCTTAGGAGCTATTAAAATGGTGATTGCTGAGTTACTGCTGCACTACGGGGGACGTTTAATTTAAGACGAGGTGGAGGTGCGGTGACAGGTCGTCCCACAGGCCCGCTAGCGTTTCTCCTCGGGGAAGTTGATTTTAAACAACCCCCTTCCCCCCACTCTCCTCCACATTTCACACACGCTTTTCAAATGCGCGCAAATCTTCATCCATCACTGACAGGCAGGCAAAATAAACAATCATACCGTAGATCAATCACTGTCTGTTTAATGCCACGCAGCGCCAAGGCTGAGAGGTGGGGAGGTTTAACACGCTGGCGCGGTGGCGGGCGTGCGCGAGTGTGCTCACGTGCATTCACATGGGTGTATGTGCATATGAATGTTATTTTTGTGTGTGTGTGAGAGAGAGTGTGTGTGTCCATTCAGGGGCAGCAGCTTGTACAGTAGCAGACTGAACAAACCAAAGCAGAGGCCCTTTCTCCCTGAGAGCTCTGTGGAGACGGAAACTCCTCCAACAACCAATGAAAACCACACTAGACCCTCCCTGTACGCCAGTGACAAATACATGAAGCCAACTCTCTTGGGCCACAGGAACAAAACTCCTCCTTTTCACTTTGGGCGATGATGACAGATTAATTTAAGAGGCCGAATCCGTCCTCAAACCCAGTTTCGTCTCAAGGATCTGGGTTTGGATCAAGCTTCAGTCCACTGCCTCTGAAGGCAGCTGAGCAGTTACATTCAAATCCATTCTGCCCTACATATATATATACACACACACACCACAGAGGGAATCTTTCTCCAGCTAAACGTCTGTTGACAGCCAGAGGTGAAACAAACACTTCAGCATTGCTGTAAATAGGGCCGATGAGAGGTGCAACAGCCCCGCTCTCCATATCAGCGTTGCTAGGACTGATCCCGTCTTTAATCTAAACCTTAGATCTGGGCTCTCCATCAATGTGTCTGCTTTGGAACCAAAGTCTACTGGCCGTCATCACCTGGCCTTCTCTCCTCTCATCTAACACTTCATAAAGACCATTCATCCCGCCATCCTTTCATCCGTCTATACCAGGGGCCTCGTTAATCCTCCTCTCCATCCTGACCCTGCACCACTCCACTGGACTGGGACAAACTTCAAAGAGAGGGGGAGAGAGAGAGAGAGGGAGAGGGAGAGGGAGAGGGAGACGGTGTGTGTGTGTGTGTGTGTGTGAGTGAGAGAATTTGTATGTGTGTGAGTGAGTGGGTGGGCAGCTGTGTTGTGCTTGGCCTACACCACAAAGCCTTTGGAGGAGAAGGGCCCACACACACACACACACCCACACCCACACACACACATTTCTACTCTTGGACATCCTCCCCAGTCCCTCACTAGTTAAGCTCCAGAGAAATGAGTAACCTGTGGCATAGTAAAACTTGCAGAGGCAGCGCAGTGTAGAGCTTTTTTTTTTTTAAACAATGTTTTGTTCCCCCCCCAAAGAGTAGACACACTCCTTTAAAATGTGATGGAAGGGAAGGGATCATTTCAGCTTTGACATTTTTATTTTGTTACTGAACAGGATAAACCATGCTAGCCATCCCATCACAAAAACAAAATCACCACTGTGGAGACCTGCTTTTATCTTGGTGGACAGGCGACAGGCACAATTGGCTGCATATTCACCAACAAACCAAGAAAATGTACACAGAGCATTGTTAATAATGTGTAATATCTTTAAAAACATTTGCCTTGTATGTTGTCAAACATGTTTTTGAGCATTTGAGCACATTTTAATGTTTAAACATACAGGAAATGTGGGTAATGATTTGCTTGGCACACATACGTGTATAAAGTGGAAGGATATTCATAATTAATCATGATGCACTGTAAGTATTGACACGGTCAAATACATCACAGTTATATGCCTTAAGAGTTACCAGGCAACAGTAGATAACTATTTAACCAGTCAGACACAGAAACAGAAATACATGAACCAGGACCCAGATGAACAGTCATTAACTGGACTGGTACACAGTGTGCCAAGCTAATGCCAGACCCCATATGGGCCCAGGGAGGGGCACTGAGAGAGAGGCGCTGAGAGAGAGAGAGAGAGAGAGAGAGAGAGAGAGAGAGAGAGAGAGAGAGAGAGAGAGAGAGAGAGAGAGAGAGAGAGAGAGAGAGAGAGAGAGAGAGAGAGAGAGAGAGAGAGAGAGAGAGAGAGAGAGAGAGAGCTCTGACAGACAAGCCCCAGCTAAAAGTGACAGCGGGGCTGGAAATAAACTCACACACACGCACATAACCACACTCTCTCTCTCACACACACACACACACACACACACACACACAGCTGATGACAGCTAAGGGAGTCTGACACGGCTGCCACCGCCACTGGTGGATGTATGTTTATTTTATTAACCTGCCACAGACGAGGAGGGGGAGAGAGGCTGAGCGTGTGTGTGAGTATGTGTGTGTGTGTGTGTGCAGGTTGTGGCCTGTAAATGTATAACCTAAAATGCTTCCAGATATCTGAAACATTTGGGCTAATTGTTTTTATGTTTTTGAAGGTTTTAGCTCACAAGTGCCTATGATGATAGATCAAGTGTGTATTTCTTTCCAGTATGAAGGTGTTTCAGATTGGCATGGCATTTTACCTCAAGTCTAACTGTGACCTGTTGTGTCCACACAAAAAAAAAAATTCTTCAAAATCAGTTATGGTCAGAATGAGGCCTGGCATGAGCATCATGATACCAAATGATAAAGCCTGGTGAAAATGATGAGAACAGAAAGTGTATGGCGCACAATTCAGCGATTTCTTTTACCAACAAAGTAGCAGCAGTTTTGTAGCATGTTCTTATTCGAGCCTTTTCCCGAAGTGAAACCATGTAATTCTGACTTGATAAAGCATTTTCTCAGCCAGCCACTGAGCTACAGTGCATCTGACCAAGAATGTTGCTCTGCTACATGGAAACCAAACAAAATCTCTCTTGTTCTCCCATCTGGAATGTTAGCAACTGATCGCAGCACGACCTCTCGCAAGATAATAAAGCACTGTGCAGAAATTATTCCATTCCTGGTTCACCTGTTAATCTTGCCAAACCTCATTGATAACATAGGAAACACAGTATCGGCCATAACTGCCAGTCCTACCAGTGATACAAGCTTTCTTAGCGGACAGGCTGGTAACTGACACCCAGCCATGCACGGCACACCCTGCCTTGATACGAGCCAGCCCCGTTCTGCTTATTATCCACATCGGCTCCAGGCTTGATTCCTTGATTCCTGGCTTGATTCTAGGCAGGGGAAAAGTGCTGTCTGTGTGTGTGTGTGTGTGTGTGTGTGTGTGTGTGTGTGTGTGTGTGTGTGTGCGTGCGAGTGTGCACGCGTGTGTGCTTCACAGCGTTGTGGCCCTTAATTGATTCATGTGTTTTAATAAAAAGCTTAAACCCCACCCCACCCGGAGGAATGCAGCCGCACCTGTCATATGAAATCAGCAGACGAGGAGTGAGAACAACATCGGGCTTTAAAGGCCCCCCGCCACAGCCAGCGAGACACACACACACACACACACAGAGATACATGGAAAAAGAACAGCACAAAGGCGTGTGGGTAGAAAGACAGACAGACAGACAGACAGACAGACAGTTGCAGCTGAAGGGGGTTCTGTATGTGAAAAGCGTCTCAGTAGAAACCCTGCTCCTCTTAAGCTGTGTGTGTGTGTGTGTAGAGTGAATGAGAGAGAGAGTGTGTGAGTGTGTCATTCTTGTGAGCGCTGTGTGGGTCAGCTGTTGCTGTTGGCCCAGTTTACCCACACAGCCTGGTGGCTTCACGGCACAGTGACACCATGTCCTCATGTCCCCGTTTCTCCTTCTCTCTCTCTCTCTCTCTCTCTCTCCTTCTCTCTCTCTCACACAAACGCAGCTCTCGATATAATGGTCCATTCACAGCGACAACAGCAGAAACTCGCTCACGTTATGAGGAGCCAGTCTCCCTTTAACAACGTGCTGAGTCAAAATGTGCTTTAATTCTGGCTGGCTGATTGGCCGAGACCATTTAGAGCCCCTTCCCATCTACCAATAGAGCCTTTCAAAGAAAAAGAGGGGGAGGGGTCATCAGTGTAAGTCCCTTTAATTGTGCCCAACATGCCATTTAAAGCGAAGCCGGTGTTTTTAAACGTCCGTTCGTGACTCTTGGGCTGAATTTACGGGGCTCTCGTAAAATGTACCGTTTAATTTAAACCGGTGTTCTGTTAGCGAATGCTCACAATCGTTTCCCTGTATTAGCTCAGTGAGAAGCCTTCGCCGGTTTTATTTCTGCTCTGTCGTTTATAACTGCGGATTGGAAAAAGGGAGGAGGGAGTGTGAGAGAGAGAGGGGGGAGAGCAAGAGAGAAGCAGAGGAAATACAAGGGCATAATTGCACGCCACTTGCAATCAACTTGAATTCTGCTTTTGTGCTGCTTAAAAAACAGACATATAGCAACAAAAAAAAACGTGCTAAAGACGTCAGAAATATGGAATCAAATCAACACGCTGCGTTCAATTTCCTCGCCGCCAGTGGCACCCTTATTTTTTCTTCTTTTTTGTTCGGGTAAATTGTCAACTTCCATTATGGCGAGACTAAAAACAAGGAGGGGTTGGAGCGCTCAAACAAAAAGAACACTTGTTTATTTGGGGGGAAAAGATGGGAAAAAAAAGAGACGTGGAATGTGACGGCTTGGGCTATTACAGCCGAGAAAAAGCAATGGGTTTTTCTGCATTTGGCTGCCAATGCAGAATTAATATGTGAAATGACAAGGAGGACATTGAAAATGATGACAGGCTCTCATTCAGGTACCACTCTCTGCCTCCTCTCCTAAACTCATTCAGATGTTTATAGGTTAGATGGGTGTAAGGCTAGATGGAGAGTGGGAAAGTTGACCCAGTGCCATTTTTCTTCTCCTGATTATTAGGAGAAGCTTGTTTCTGCATTGCCATCAGTGTCCAGCCCCAAAAAGTCAGCTTTCAAGTAAAAAAAACTTTTTATTCCATTTATTGATTTATTCTATTTATTCTGACATTTTACAATATGGCATCAAAGGTTTAGTATGACACCAGGGATATATAACAATTTCTACACATGGGGGACATCAGCTGTCAGTTCTCAGAATAAAATAAAAATTTTAAAAAATGGTACAAGGATTCTGTAGGACATTTATGTTTCACACTTTCGCTTGAAGCTCTGGGCTTGAACATTAAACATTAAGTCTGACCATTCAAAAGACATTACAACCACAGTTTTTGAATGTGGCCCAATTAGCAGAGTGTTAAAAAGTCTAACGGCTACAACGGGAGGGGCGTTCTCTGAGTCCAGAGACCGCAGCCAGAGACTCGTTTGCAATAACAAATGCTTGTTCAATTACTCTCACCTGCCAAAAAATGGTCGTAAATATTGCTCTAGGCAGGCGAGGCTGGCTGGGGGAGCAGCCTGGAGCTCTTGGGCCAAACAGGCTGCTGGCCTTACAGAGTCTGGTTGTTTCTCCGTACCCTTTCCAACCCCTCGACATGCCCTTACCACCCAGCTCCGATCAGCTTTGCCTCACTCCAACATGCCCTCTGGCAGGGACCGAACACACATGCTCCATACTACCCTCTAAATAATATGCAGTGGGAACGCATTAAAATGATCAAGACATTCATCTCAATTCAAAATGCATCAAAACTACACCAAATACATTTCTATCACCTCCCACCCCCCGCCACAAATGCCTTTGCCCCCTGGACGTAAGAGACAGAGGGGACTCCGGATGCCCTGATTTCCTGTCCTGCAAATAATGGCCCAATAATACCCCCAAGCACTCTGTCTCTCCCTCTCTTACACAGACGCACACCAGAAGTCTGTCTGCCTGGCGCCTGTTGCCAGAGGTAGGAAGTAAGAGAGAGAGAGAGAGAGAGAAAGAGAGAGGGAGAGACTGAACATCCAGGAGGCGCCGCTACAAAGGGCTCCTAAGTGAGGTCATCTTTTTCCCCTGGTTGTCATTTCTAACCATATCTCAGCCGGCTTCACCTCCCCTTTAATGCCCCCCCCCCCCCCCCCTCTCTTCCCACTCAGCACATCAAGATAATCGCAACTAAAAATAAGCTGAGACGCTTCCTGATAAGGCTCTCCTTAAAAAAGAAGCCAACTTCTCTCTCTCCAAGCTGAAAATATTACTGCCACCCGTGGGGGGCCTCCACCGCTTAATGAGATTTGGGAATGCTAGAGGGGATGAATGAGTTGTGAAGCCGGTGCAACCGGCCATTTTGGTTTCAATAAACTTCCCTCTGCTTCTGAAAATTTAGTATTTGGTTCTTGATAAATGAAGTGTCGAGCAGCCGCTGGTGGTATTTCCTTGTGTGGCGGAAAAAGAAATATTCAGCAAATTCCAAAATTAACCTTTTTTGGAGCATGCTCTCGCTTGTGGATTTTTAAAGGTCATGCCAGCTATACAGTCAAATAGTGCACACAGAAGAATTTGCAAGCCATTTTTACAATGCCCTCCTAATGTCAATCGTTGTCCAACACAATAAAAAGCATCGTTCTTTAACATCCCATCACGCTGTTATGGAAAATGTTATCACAGGGATTTGATGGTAATCTCAACTTCAGCCTGATATTCATGATATCAATAGAAAGTGCTCGCAGTAGGAGTCTGTGAACCAACACACACACACACACACACACACACAGATGAAGAGCTCAAGCAGGCGGTATAGGGTAGGGCAGGGCTTCTAGCAGGTAAAGTGGCCGCTACGCTTCATTAAGCCTGCTGTGATTCCCCTGGCCTTGCCACGTTTACCCAATTTAGACAGGAAATGACATTGTGTCAGCGTTACCGAGCACGGGAGGGTGGCGTGTCGGGAGGGGGGGTGGGGGGGAGAGAGAGAGAGAGAGAGAGAGAGAGAGAGAGAGAGAGAGAGAGAGAGAGAGAGAGAGAGAGAGAGAGAGAGAATGGGGGAGAGAGACGAACAGGCCAGAGGAGAGTGAGATTAGATTAGGAATGGAGGGAAGGGTCTACCATGTAGAGAGAGAGATAAAGTGAATTAGTGAATTAGCACACAGCGGAGGTGCACAGAAAAGACCCCCAGCGCAGCACGACCACATAACTGCCTTCACCTCCTCCAGTCGCCTTGAAGCAAAGATGAGAGCGTTGGAGGAGAAAAGGAGAAAAAGCCAAAGAGAGATAGAGAGAGAGAAAGACAAAGAAAACGGCGTGCGAGAAGCAGGCGCACAGGTCTAATCACATTAACACTGACTGGAAGAAGGAGGGAGGGAGGGAGAGAGGGAGGGAGCGGAGTGCTGTAAGACAAACCCCATATTGGAAATCAAGTCTCGTTCTGCAAGCCAAAAGGTCAGGGTGGTCACAGCGTGCGTGCACGTGTGTGTGTGTGTGTGTGTGTGTGTGTGTGTACACGTGTGTGTACTTAACAGGTTGAGGCCACTGGAGAGCCCAAGGTCTGCAAAGTAGAGAAGAGGTCGATAGTGCATTACTGAGAGAGAGAGAGAGGTGAGGAGAGAGACTACTGCCGTGTGTGTACAAGGTCCTGTCTGTCTATTTGTACTCTGCAACAGTAGCAGAGACAGTGTCTCCGCTGGGAGCCAACACTTGCCTGTGCCAGTGTGTGTGTGTGAGCGTGCATTCACGCATGTGTATGCATGTATGTCAGGGGAGGCGGCTGAAGGAATAGACAAACGGAGTAGCACTCACAAAACGGTTTCAGTGAAACATTCACATCTACACCAACTTCCCAAAATAGCAGTTTCAGTAAGGAAAAAAAGACCTCCGAGATATACACACACACACACACACACACACACACACAGTCTCACAGCTTTAGTGGGCGTGTCATTGCTCTGGCAGACATTACATCATGGGGCGTGGCTCCAGAATGATCTGGGAACGACTCAGGAATTCTCACATTCACGTCCAGCTCCCGTCCAAATCCCAAATTCCCATCCTTCCACTTCAGCCTAAACAACTACCCAGATGGATTAGGCTGCAACGCGAAGTCGTGCTAATGAAGGCGAGAGGGAGAACCGTAATTATACCCTCACTCGCCTGCTACGGAACACGTACTCCGCTGATTTGATTAGGATATTAAAGACGGCGAAAGGACGGACGGAAAAAGGAAGAGAGGGAGGGAGAGGAATGGTGAGAGAGGACGAGATGGAGATGTGTGGGAGTGTAGTCGCAAACTGACTGGCAGTCCTGCTGGGGGCTAACGGGAGGTGCAGGCACACACGCACACACACACTAACACGCTTGCACACATGCAGAGTGAGCCAAGGCATCTGTGCTGGAGACCTATGCGAGTCAGGCTGAAGAGATGATGAGCAGAGAGAGAGAGAGAGGAAGACAGAGAGACACGGAGAGGAAGCGAGGGAGAAGTGATCTTGATGTGCAGCCAGTGAGTGTGGCTCAATCGTCACACGGAGCTGTGTGTGCACAACTTGTCAGACGGATACACTCGCTGAAACATGCGCGCACACACACACACAACAAACAGAGGGTGTAATTGCCGAAGGCCTAAAATTCAAGCATTTGCACATGAAGACAATTTTCTCTCCCTCTTCTGAGAAAATTCCACTTTTGCAGAATTTTGAGAGTGTCACTTGTATAGCTCAACACAGTTTTAACACACATACAGACACCCATGAAAACACACACACACACACACGCCTTGGCCCACCCAGACATGGCTCACCGTGAAATTCTGCGCTTTATTGGGCTATTTCATTAGATCCTGTAGCAACACTAGAGACAGGTTTATTCCATGTGCTAACAGGAGAGAACCCTTACTGACTGTGTTACATTAAGCCAGGATGGGCAATGATGTGCCATGGAGCGCTGAGAGTATGCAGGTTTTCATTCCAACCAAAGACTACACCAAGTGATTTTAATGATTAACACACCTTCAACCGGAAAGGAGGAACTACACAGTAAAATCAGCTGCTGCAGTCTTTGGCTAGAATGAAATCCTGCAAACTCACATGATTGTCCATCCTTGCATTAAGCTGTAGATCTGGGGGGAGCAGCGGCATGAAAAATTTGCAAAGCTATAAAATCAGACACATATACCTGTTTCACTGTCCCGGCTGCATCTTCCGCTCCACAGTGAAACAGATATATGTCTGTACACGACAATATATTGAGTCACAGGGTATCATTTCTTTCCTCATACCAAACCCATTGTCAAAGACTACCTAATTCCACCTTGTTAGAGAGCCGCCCATGTCTGGAGGACACCCCCACTTGCCTGGAACATGGTGTGAGGGTGTTCCAAACATTTTACATTCCAAAGCCCACAAAAGAGCTTTGAAATAATCCTCCCTTGCTGCACTCAAAACTCCCCTGCCAGCTATAAATCCATATAAGAGCATCAGCGTTTCCGCACGGTAGTGTAAACTGCATTCCAGCGCTGCCCTTAGAGTGTCCCCGCTTTAAAAACCCGGACAAGACACTCCGGCTCCGGCTGCGGCCATCCATCTCCATTTACATTTACTCCCCCAGGTTGGAATCAGTGTCAAGTTGATTTTTTTTTTTCCTGTTGCCATGGTGCATTGGGAAGGGCATATGTGGTCATCGGGTATCTGCAAATCCCCCCCCATCCTGGCCTGATGAAACAGATTTCTGAAGGCTATTATTAGAAAACATCATCCGCTTCTAGCCCCGCATCGTACACACAAACGCACACACACACACACACACACACACACACACACACACACACACACACACACAGAGACGACTTCCTCCGCCAAACTCTGTGACCCTTTGTTTAATCATCGGCCATGTGCAGAGGGTGGGGGGAGGGTCTGCGCGGCGGCGGGATCAAAGCTAGCTCAAAGACAGCCCCAAATAACCGGAGGAGCACGGTCGGGTGAGCCGTGCGCGAGGGCAGGGAGAGAGACGCGGAGAGAGAGAGCGACAGTGAGGCCAGCTAACTAGTTTAACTCAAGGCCGTCTGTGCATCGTCGTAAAAACACTTCATATGGCGTCCCCGCCACATTAAACCCTGTCGATTTATAGGCCAGCCTCTTTATTGGACCTCCAAAATGACTCCAGCCTAATGGGCTCTTAATGAAACACGGAAGCCCAGTGACACAGACCTGGGTACTGTGTCCGACGTAGCTGGTGAGTAAGATGAAACGGTGCTTTGATAGGGCCGACAGAAACGCCAACGGGACGGGGGTGGTGGGCGGGGGGTCAGCTTTGTGTCACTGGACGAATGAGCTGTCCGACAACGCTGGTGGTTCAAGGTCTGCCAATGCTTAGTTTGATATGTCAGCTAGACCGCAGTCTGTGAGGTCCACTGACTCAGGCCTAGCTGGTTCAGTTTCCTCCTTTTTGATAGGGGGAGGAAAGGACTTGATAGGAGGAGGGATGCTGGAACCTGGGTTTGCTCCCATGCTAACATGCAGGATCACTAAAATGCTTCTTATCTGGACTCTTACTGTACACAATGATATATGGTATAACTGTACTGAAATTGCACTGTGTTTTTTTTTTTTTTTTTAGAGTGAGCTATAATTAATTGTTGTTTTCTTTACACTTCAAGCAGCAGGAGTGTTTTCCAGCAGTGTGTGAATATAGGGGACAGACTTCTGTATGAGGAGTACATTTACACTAAATCATGGCTTTTTGCGCCTGGCTCCGAAACGATCACTGTCTAAAAAAAAAAAAAAAACAGTTGTCAAGTAAAATAGTTGGGGAGGTTCTGCATTGAAGCATTGAAGTCAAATTCTCATGCAAAAAACCAGATTCTGCATGTTTTACCCAGACAAAGTATAAAGCCAATAGTACAGCATTTCATTACACCCCCCCCCACACACACACACACACACACAATTATATAATGCCAATAGAACTGAGATACTCAATAGTGATTAATCGTCAATGACATATCTTTCTTCACAGCTTGACTCAAAGGTTGCTGTGACCCAGACATGCTACAGAAGACAGAAGCACTCTCAACCACAAATGAGATTTTGATATTCACCACAGACCGAGCTATAACAATCTGTTCAACATCACCGAAGATTACTGGCCACATTTTGTCCTTTCTGTGCAATTATATTCCATTCTTTCTGGTGAGCCCACCTAGTGTCCACCGACAGCCCTTCTCTGGCCATAATTATGTCTTAAGCTGAGAAACTGTATACTCAGGAGGTACAGTCAAACCACAGTGCCAAACCGCAGAGCTAATACTATTAGAGTCTGAAAACAAAACTTTAACCCAAACCGGAGTTTCACGTTTATCTCCGGGGATCTTTTTGTCTGGGCCGTTCTCACAGCAGGGCCTGATGACATCATCAGCAAGCGGCCACTGTCTGGGAAATACCTCCAGGGGTTTCCTCGTCTCTGGAAAAAGACGTGACGACCTATCGGACGGCCACAACAAAGCGAGACGTCTTCATCGCGGATAAGCGGCGCAGGATCGGCAGCTCAAACGCAGGAAATAATTTAGCTGACTCAAATCTGTGTCAGTGACCCGCTCCAGTTATAAAAACCGCACAGAGAAAATGACTTATGGTGATGCAAGGCCAGGGGGAGGGCGAGGAGGAGGGAGCGAGGGCTGGCTGAGGCGATTCCAGGTCTGACTCAGAATCCCCTGAATCACTCTTTCATGTCGGCGTCATTATTTAATGGAACACAGAGGAGGTTTCTCACGAGGAAACATTTGTGTGCAGCAGGAAGAGAGGCGAGGTATGCTGGAATCGGCAAAAAGAAAAAAAAAGAAAAAACAGCTTCAAGCGTGCTTGGGGAAAAGTTGTGCTAATAGTGACTGTGTGGGCATTTTCATCAAGCTTTGAGCACTAGACTTGACAATTCAATCTTTGTGCGAAAAATATTCCGTTGGTCACACATTTTTAAAAGCTGCGCTTGCCGCTTCAGTATTAAGACAATGCAAAAACCACAATATTCACAATAAATTTTTTCATGGCTTTTGCTGCAATGCATCAAAGTGTATCCAAAGAGTGACTTTTGCAGAGAGGGAGAGAGAGAAAGCAAGACGCAGAGAGACAGAGAGAAATCTCATACAATAACTGGGAGTACGTCCACTCCAAAGCCGTCCCCCCCTCCCCACAACATTAAGAAAAGAGGCTTGGATCCCTGATTTAACCCGGCCGTGACCCCCCCTCCTCCTGATTGTTGCCTTCCTTATCAGGGGAGGAAACTCTTTCCTCTCCGTCCTCATATATCTTCTTCCTTGTTATAATCAAGGTTCAGCTTTGCCTCAGACGCCCTCACACACACACACACACACACATTGGGAGCTGGACCAGCGCCAGGGTCTGAGCGCTAAGGGCCAGATTTCGACAGGATAGAGCAGGTTTAGAGCTTTAGATGAAGACTTAAAGGGATCTTCCTCTCAAATGTCACTTTGCATTGGCCTCGACTTCAGATTGTTGTTCGTAGGTTTTAGCCGCAAAGGAGCCAAGAGCATGCAAGGACAATCAAATGTGTGTTTGCGTGCGTTTTGAGTGTGTGTGTGTCCTTATCTCGGCTGAGCAGGAGGAACGAGTTCAAAATGATTTGCGATGCGTTTATCCTGCCCTAAAAGCTTAACGCCCGTACACACAGTCTGTACACACTCGCTTCTCTTTTGCCATAAACAAAGGGTCGCTGAAAGCAATCAATCATAGAATGGCAGTGAAGAAAAATGTTCACGTTCGTCTCTGTAAAAAATAAATCGATCTTAATCTATCGTGTCCCTTTCGTTCCACATTGACAGAGGGAGTAGGAGGGGGAAAAAAATCAATAGGAGAGAAATGTGTTGCGGCGACTATGACGTGGCATTAGATGTGTGTGTGCGTGTGTGTGTGTTTATGCAGAGACGTTTAGGTGTACACTGACATTCCTGGGATGCCTGGGGCTAGGCGTTTGGTTTGACCTGAGAAACTTGACAGTGGAAGGGAAGAAAAGGGGAGGAAGCGAGTATCTGACAGGATACCGAGAAATAAAGATGGAGTAATGGCACATTTACACACTCAAGTTTTCTTTCACGCCAACGCATGACCTACACTCTCCGTCAATAGCGCACTAGGCCTCTCTCTCTCTCTCACACACACAGGCATCTGTATTGTAACAACAAGCTCTGTGTAATGTCGCCTCAGCTAGGTATGAACTCTGCACGCCCTCTGAGGAGGGGGTGGAGGGGGGAGGGGGAGACACTGTGACTCTGACCCTCTAAAAACCACAACTCCCAGGAGGCTCTGGGGATTTATCGACCGCAGGGGCAGTCTGGGAGTCTGGAGCGAACACGCTCTCTAACCAGACTAACCAGGAAAAGGAGCAGAATTAGTACAGGAAAGGCCATAGGGGAGAGTGTGTGTGTGTGTGTGTGTGTGTGTGTGGAGAGGAGGTCCTGTGCACTGGAGACAGGTTAACTGCCAGTGTCTGCACACAGCGGAAGCCAGGCCAGGGAGCTGCCGCCCCAAACATCCGTTATTTAGGGAACAGCCATTGATCTCTCTCTCTCTCTCTTTCTCTCCCCCTCTCTCTCTCTCACACACACACACACACCCTCCCTCCCTCTTACTCCCTTTCTCTCTCTACATCTGTTCCCTCTCCCTCCTTCCTTCACACCTGCTCCCTCTCCCACCTCCTCCCACTGCTTATTCTCCCCTTCGCCCCTCTCTCCGCCTGCCTCTCTCTGTCTCTCTCTCCCTCCCTCCCTCTCCCCTATATTCTTGCCAAACTACGTCAGACAGTCAACAGCTCTACCACCAGGCAAAAATCACACTACACCACATTAAAAGTCTTGTTTTTTTCCTCGCCTCCCTCCGTCCCTCTGTAAGTGGTGGGTTTGTGTGGCTAGGAAGCCGATTTGACTCAGGCTAGCCGTGACTGTGTGTTACTGATAGCCGCGCAAACCGCATGCACAACATAAAAAGGGGCCTTTGCATCTTTTTTTTTTTTCCCTTCTTCCACTTCCCAAGACCGTTTTCCCACACGGTCAATCCCCTTGCGCCTCCCGAGAAATGATGTGAATCGCAGGAGACCTGTGTGGTTTCGCCATACAGCCACAAAGTGGGAGACTCAGGAATTCAGCCGATTGTCAGGGTTTTTCCCCCCGTTGCGATTCGCTCGCTATTCGGGTTCTCGTTCCCACTGCAGCTTCGGACTGTGGGGGAGGATGGTATCCTGTCAGAATGATCCAGGAATTCTCTGTGTGAGCAGCGAGTACAGTGAGGACTCAGTGGGGAGAGAGGCCGGTACACTGCAGCCATTGTAAGCCGGCCAGCCACCCACACGTGACACATGGTGCTAGGCTAGCAGATACAGCACTCTCATGACTGGGGAGACAAGGACTAACTTGGAGAGATGGGACAAGAATAGCATGCAGTAGAATAGAACAGAAGAGGATAGAGCAGGCTTCGGTTAAACTATAATCAGACTCTTCGACGTAGCCAATCGGAGAGGCCATATTGCCAGCTGTAGGAGTCGACTGGGTGGTGTGTTTTGGCTGCGTACACAAGCCTTTTATCGTGTTGACGCCCACGCGCTCCCCATCCTCTCTGGTGTGACTGTCTCTGCATTATATCAGTACAGCTCATCACAATGGAGGAGTATGTGTGAGTGTGTGGCTTTGCATCATCTCAGCATTGCGCATCACAATGGAGGAGTACGTGTGAGTAAGTACATGTATGTGCGTACCAACCACGTTCCCCTCGTTCTCTCATCTGCCTTTTTCACCTAAGTCACGTCCGTCCCTTGTATAGTAAATGGAAAAAGCTCTTAAGTCAGTGGAAGACCCATACAGTAGAAGCAAATATGGGTTGTCATTTCCACACAAACCCTTGCTCACTCACACCTACGCACACTGTCACTCACTCTGTCTCACATATACAAATACAAGCTCTCTGAAATTACCATCTACAAGATGTAATGATGTGTTTGGCTATATAGACACAGCATGGTGCCGTTTGTCTTTTGTTATCCATGGAGAAGTGGGATCAAAGACAGTAGCACCATACTGGGGCAAATGTCAGGTTCTGTCAATAACTACTGCTTGAAAACAACGTGACCGCAGACAGCGCTGTATGGTAAAAGTCTGGTTTGTGGTGTTTATTTCCTGGATGAGAACTGTGCTAGTTGCCCTCCGTCTTGGACCAGAATCTAAGGTTGTGTGGCATACATTTCCTGGAATACAACGGTATCAGTGGGGCGCAGGGTAGACCGAACGTAAGAGGCTGTGGATGTGACTACTTTTTGGAAAACCAGGGGTGATGCAACAAAGATTTTCCCCTCTCTAAGCTCTTGATGTGAACTGGTGGTGGAGGCTTTTCTTGCCAGTCGCCTCATAGTGAAACTCTGAAATCAGGTAGCCTTCCTGTCAAGAGGTGAGGGGGAGGTGCAGGGGAAAGTGTCAAGATAATGACTAAGAATAAAAACAGTTATCTGAAATCAATGTCATTTCACACAAGAGCACTTGAATAAGGATGACGATAGATTTCTCTTTTTCATTTCCTCCATTGCAAAACTGTAACTAACATTCCTCTGACCTCACCTGGTTTAACAGGGAAAGCCCAAGTGCAAAGACACAGAGCCAAATTGAAATACTCTCATTTAAATTTCCACTAATCTAAGGACATCTAACAACATCTGCATTGCTGGACAGATTTTAAACTAGAAGTAATGCTGCCAGATTATAGGAAGTGCCTAACACTACCATTCGGAAGTACTTTGCATGACCGACCCCAGGAGGCCATGCAGGAGGCCCCTGCACTATCCCTGGGGAAACCCTGTGCGTGTTTGCGTGCCAGCCATCACTCCTGCTGGTTTGAATAATTAACTTGGGGCCTGTTTATCCCCTGGGCTTATTCGGAGGTACTGGACCGTTGACTCACCCTCTTCAATTCCTTCAGGTTTTAGCTAAAAGTGGGGAAGAGGGTGTGGGCTCCAGCGTGTGGGCTCCAGCGTGTGGGCTCCAGCGTATGGGACAACGCTTAGACGCGTCACACACTTTCTCCTCTTTGGGGTGCGAAAGTCTGTGGTTTGTGGCAGACGAGTCA
Source organism: Centroberyx gerrardi (assembly GCF_048128805.1). Lineage (NCBI taxonomy): Eukaryota > Metazoa > Chordata > Actinopteri > Beryciformes > Berycidae > Centroberyx > Centroberyx gerrardi. The sequence goes on from NC_136015.1 coordinate 14,348,180, forward strand.
TTTCAGAAAGAAAACAATAGAGAAAAGACTCCCTTGCAGGAGATGATGAGACACTGAATGGCAGATTCTGTGATCTGTTCTGAATTACCCAAAACATGGGGATTTCTGCTAATTGTGTATGTGTTTTTAAGTCTGAGTGAAAGATGTACGCAAAGAGAATGACAGAGATATGAAAATACATGGCTACAAGCAGGAGTGACAATAATGGAAAACCTCATTATTACGAGAACAGTCACATCGTACATGAACACTCATAACATGCTTTTCATATATATACACATATTTGGCATTTGAGACGTCAATATCTTTCAAATGTTGACTAAACATTGGAACAGCAGCACTTTAGTTTTTTCATGTGGTAGCCTGGGAGTCTCATTGCCTTGGTACTATTACAGTAGCCATACAAACAACACAATGTAGCAACCGCTAAAGCTGACAAAGGTTCAGCTGACATATCAAAGTAACTTTAATCTATGGCAATTAGAAAAAAATAAAAAAAATAAAAATATGGCTGACATATATTCAAATTATTCTTGACCCAAAGTCACTTAAAGGAGGGGGGAGAGCCTCAGCAAAACGCCTGTGTTTCCAAATCAATGTTTTATTGACGTGACTGGTAGCGAGCAGCAGTTTTCATTGTATTTGGCGGGCCATTGATTTGATCACGTGCTGATCTCTGTGCTCATCTATATTCATTTGGACGCTTAAGGCGTCTTAAAGACACTGAGGGAGAAAGGGTGCTTGTGGTCACAGATACACACACACAAGAAAGAGAATGTTTCTGCTTCTGAGGACCGTTCTTGGCGTGTTCAGAATCGCTTGAGGGAATACGCCATATGTAAACAGCATGTTAACATTCAAAAGCACGCTGTTAACATGTAGCTTTATCGCGTATGTGTTCAATCGCCCAACACCTCTAAAGAGAAAGATTTGAACATCAATTGGTATCCAAAGCAAATCATGTAAAAGAGACAGCTCCTTGCTGTGCCTTTGAACCATATTTCTGCATCTGGAGCAAAACATACAAACACACCAAATATTTTTAAAGGCGGCGTTGTCCAATTTGCAGTTGAAATGTGTTCACTTACATGTTATCAACAATGCTTCCAATACATTTTTCTTTTGATTTGGCCTTATAAATGAGGCTAAATGTTCAAACATAGCTGAACAGAACACACAATCCAGCTCTTGTATACATACGGTGTACCGAGGGACATAGCTCGGCAGCCATTACGGGGCAATCTCCGGCTCTGGTTTCACTTCCCATTAGCCATTCAGAGCCATGACAATACCCAGGGGGGAGACAGTGCAGCCACAGCGTTTCCCCCTTGCCAAGGCCCTCACATTACTCAGTTCTCTCTCCCAACTCCTCTACCCCACCACCTCCTCCAGAAGGCCCATATTTTGCAGGATTTTGATACTCAAAGTATTGTTGAAATTAATGACCCTACCTGAAAGTTTTTGTTATTAGGGAAGAGAAAGTGATATTTCCTCTTGGTAGAACTAGCTCACGGTTTAGCGCACACACACACACACACACCTCACGGCCCTGGGGAACCACTGTTCTGCCACTGGTATTTAGGCTTTGTCCCAGCTCTCAACAGACACTGATTACTAAAATCACAGTAATCAAAATTACTTCTTGAGAAGAATCAGAAATATTACTTATTACTTAGGCTACTTGTAGATACAGTATGTTTAAAGTATGGTGTGTAGATTAGGTCTGCAAAATGAAAATCAGAAAGTAATGTGTGGCCAATTTCGAAACAGTTGTGTACCCCTATATGCACAAAAAAAATTAATGAAATATATTAACTAAATGGCAAGTTAAATACTCAATATCTTAAAACTGCACACTTGGAAGATTGTAATGCCATGCTCCTCCCCTGCCCTAAACCCCCGTCCCCATGGCCAAGCCCCTCTCCCCTCTCCCCTGCCCTGAGCCCCTGCCCCTCTCCCCCTAGCTCCAGCCCCAGATTACCCATCAATCCCATTTTATTCCACTGGCTCAGAGAGCCCACCAATCAGATGGCAGGATGAAGAGGAATATGAGAGTGGATTGGCTCACCAGGGGAAAGGGGGTGGAGCAGCTCAGCCATCCCCTAACAACAGCAGCGTGCTGTGAAATGAGTGAGTGAGCATGAGAGACAGAGAAAATTCACTCTTCCAATTTCCCCTTCTCTCTAGTATTTAGTGCCATCTCCCTCTCTTGTCCTTTGCCTGCCTCTCATGCCAATTCCCTTCTATCTCTCTCTATCTCTCTCTGCATCTCCAGTGCTCCCTCGTTCTGTCTGAGAAATACTGAACGCTTTCCCTGTCCAGTGTCATCTCTCCCTCCTCATCTCTCCTCCCTCCCTCCCTCCTCTGCTGTCAGTCTACATATGACTGCTGACTCCGTTGCTTGCAGCGACATTGAACAGAGCTCTGCCGGGGTTTCAGCCATCACACACACACACACAAATACAAAAATGCACACGCACACTTGCCTGATGGCGTGGAAGCAGGGGGAGGTCAGGCTGGTTCCTGGCGGAAGGAAACAAACTACACACAGCGCAACACACGCCCACACACACACAAAATGTGTCTGGGCACACACACGTGCATGCACACACACAAGCAGCTTGGCTTGGGTTGAACGGGGTCTCTGTGCTGACCTACTTCTTCACAGTCACTCAGAGGCAAGCACTGGGCACACACACACACACTCAACATAAACTCCGCAATAAAGCCTTCGTCTGCTGTCCGCATGATGTAAATGTTTAGGACCAGGACGGTGCTTGCTCCCACCCCCCACCCCCCACCTTCCTGTGGCGAGGAGGCAGCAACAAAGAGAGGCCCCCTTCTGTAGGCTAGAGGTGTTAACAGCCAGCCACAGCCTAAAGCAGCCATCTTGTCTGTTTGTGTGTGGGAGAAATAGACAATATGAGTGAGAGAGAGACTAAAAACTAAAACGGAGAACTAAAAAAATAGCTGGAGTGTATGTGTGTGTGCTTGTTAGTGCACACGAGCACCTTTCACACTTAAGCCCCGAGTCTCCACACGAGAGTTCAAAAAGCCATCATTTGTGGCATTTTGTAAGATTGCCTCTTTCATTCTGTCCCATGTTCCTCTTATGAAAGAGAGAGAGATCCTTTTTCATCACAGCTGCGGACAGCTCACAGCGGCCCTATTCACAGACTCTGCTTTTGTCCAAAAATGACCTTTAGATGCTTTCTGTGCTACCATACTTAAAGCAATTCCTTTTAGAAGAGAAACATAAAATGTTTGTTCAGCATTGATACAGAGGGCTGTGGCAATCCGCGTGCCTCTCATTCTTCTCGGGCATCATATCAAGCACACAGCGCTTCAAGCATTAATGACCTTGTCTAGGCCTCTCTGTCGGGCCGTTTGTTGTTGGTTGAACATCGATCTGTAATTCCTCTGTTGTAAATGGTCTTGAAACGGTTCACCCATATGTCAAATGTCATTCAGCCAAGATATGTGCAACTATTGGTTTACAGTTGGTGAGTAAGTTTGCAAACACTGATTGAGGTGCTCACTGAAGGGCACCTACCTATTCTACTGCCTTCGCTAAGGTGCATCTGCACTAAGGTCCATCGGAAGGCTTGGTTCATGCTTTCTGTGTGGCTAGACACACGGGAGCGCTGTATGAACGCAGACATGCCATCGGCGTACGGTGGCATTCATGGTTCTTGCGCTTCCCATGTCGACGCAGGCCTGAAAACGTCAGTACTTTAGTGCAGCTGTAGGGAAAATTCAGCTCTCCACATCCCTCAGCTAGAAAAACCCCCCACTGAAATCGGCCAGTAGTTACGGTTCCTCTTTATTCAGCCAATCTTGGACGGATGTGCGTTTAATTGTTGAAACTTTTCAAATTTCAGGTGGTGTGCGATTCCCAAATGCAGCTAAAATGGCCACAAAAGATATTTAATTATGAAGACAGCCAAACACAGAGTTTCAGGTGTTTTCCAGATAGCCGTTGATGTATCGTTTGAGGTTTGAATCACGGCAGTGTAACCTTACCATGCAGCTGGGGGGGGGGGGGGGGTCGTTTTTGGAGCGTGGACGGATTCATGGATTCATAGTTAACTGAATGTGCCATAACACCTGCAGTTAAAACAGGTTAATGTGCTTCACAGACACACACAAACACACACAGGCCTTATCGCAGACCTGTAACCATCACACACACACACACACACACACACAAGACACAGGAGGCCCACAGAGGGGGAAGCATGTGCCCATTGTCAGGGGGTCTCATGAGCCCCCCTGCTCTTTCAGCCCTGACAATAGCTGCATTGATAACACCTACCAACCAGAGAGATACAGGGGGAGAGAGAGAAGGGACAGAATAGGGACAAAGAGAAAAAGGGTAGAAAAGCAGCATGGCCTATCAGAGGATATCCCTTCACATCCTTGCCGGGCAGAACGTTTCCCCCCCCTCTAAGTTAAGTCTTGTGTGGAAGCAATTTCTCCCCTCTTGTGGTGAAAAAAAATAAACAATCCACTCCTGAAAAATACCTGAGCTACAGAGAGTAGGAGAACGGAAAAAAAGGGAGGAGGGGCAGGAGGTAGATATGACTTGATAACCTTGCATCGGCTATCAGTCAGCCAATCATTCTGTCAGCCAGTCAGTCAGCTGCCGGTCGGTCGTTCTGGGCACGCTCACAACGAGCTCCGCCACTGAGTGACAGCCGCTTTCGCGAATCAATCCATGTGACAGGTTATTCATACATCAACACCCTCGTTTATGGAAATGATATGCAAACTCGCTGCCGAGCACTAGACACATTTACAAGGCTTGGACTTTTCCCGCCCCCCATGAGTTCATTTGTTTGTTATAAAAATGCATCATTTTTATGGCGAGCTTTTTGCCAGCAAGGCAAGAGACCTCTGCAGCGTAAATACATCTAGACATTACTTAGTATGGAAAGAGGAAGATGGAATAAGAGGTAAATGACAAGAGGTTGACACTGACGTTAGCGCTGGCGTTAAAGTGTAACATCCATTACAGCGGCAGAGGTTGAAGATATATATAGATCCAAACTCTTATGACCCTGCAACACAAGTGATGAGTAATCAATGGCAGTTTTAGAATGTGCTACAGATGCAATCATAGGCGCCTGAGCAATGGAGCAAGTGGAGCAAATGCATCCCCATTATTCAATTAGGGGGAACAAAGTTATGGTTTTGCTACCCCACTTTTTGTCTTTTTAAAAATAAACTTATCATCATACAGTCCCCGCAATCAGGTGATTATATTTAAGCAGCCTATATCAATGATCATTTTACTATTCTCAGCAACTGACAAAAACAAGTAATAAAAAAATCACACATTTTTGGACGACCCTTTGAGTTGGTTCAGTCGAACCTGTCGCTGATCGTTTGCCACAGCATGCTTTGGCTGTCAATCACAGTCTGTCAATGAATCCACACAGGAGTCTGTTACAAAGGTAAGAAACATGCCATTTAGCTTAACTGCGATCATTGACTGAAAATAGAACATAGGAAAAGATAGGCTAGCGTATGTTGAATGAACCTGCTTGCGCTCTCTCCAGCACCAAACAGGAAGCAGCAAACCGGGTAGTTACTTTGGTAACGGCCGAAAAAACTCCTCAAATACCGTCACACACACATGATAGACGGTGAATTAACAGTGTTATGAGTCGGCGTTTAATTCGGCGTGTATCTGATCCCCCAACCAGCACTTATTTCAGTGAGAAATCAAATTTTTGAAACGGTTCGCCTCTCATTCCCACGGTCTTCTCCCACTAAAATAGTGCAGCTAACCAACGGAGGCTGGTAGCGAGTTGAGGCGACAAAATCCAAAATGTAAAGTTTGTACGGAAATACAGTTTATCTTTATGGATTATATTGATGCCGAATTGACAAGAAGACTGTCTACATATGACGCCTTTTATCTTGTGTTTCTAGAGTTATGTGTTTTTACGGACACGTAAGGAATTGTTATGATGTCATATTTCTTAAAGGGAGTTTGGCGTAATATTTTCCCCAGAGAGCGCAGGGAGCTTCAGTTTAATTCAAACTGCTAATATGTATATTTTTTAACGTTTTGTCACCACTACAGAAACACTAAGTAACTGCTAAAGTATGATAAGGTTGTCTGACGTTAGTTATTGGTTTGATTAATGGTTTAATAATGAGTGTTTGTATTGATTACTGACGGTGGCTGATCAGGCTAATTATCAGCTAATTGTAATTATATACTGTACTGTTCTTGATGCATTCTTGGTTTTCATAGCACCCTCAATCTAACTAATCTGGACTAGTGCAGGTGGCTGTTTCTTGACTTAATCCAAGAGGTTAGGTGGTGTAGAAATGCAGGAAATTTGAGAGTGTGTGCATGGTGTCCGAGGAAGGATGATTGACAGGCAGGTTCAGGGCCATGCTCCCACTGCCATGAGGTGTGGTGTGTGCGTGTGTGCACTGTGCATGCAAGAAAGAGAAAGGTTGCATTAATAAATGTGTATGTGACAGAGATAAAAGACAGAAACCGAAGGGAAGGCCGAGGGGTTTTGCGTGCAACCTACAGGAGGAAACAGCAGGGATGCCGAGTACAAGAGGGGCTTCATTTCCCATGATGCCACCTAGGCCACTAGCTCCGTTCGGGATGGTGGGTCGTGAGGCTAAACTGCTTCGGCGAGTCCTGTAGACAGCCATTCAGGGTCAACGAGTTTGACCCGAGTACAAACGCTTCGGTGGTCACCTCAACAGCCTCTGGCATTTCCAGTAACGGTAACACAATGACGGAGAGAGGAGAAAGGAGTTTGTTTTTCTGTGTTAACCTCAAAAACAAGCCTGTGACTTGTCATGTCAAACTATGCTAATTCAACGCAATGAGGTACCAAACAATTCTCTTGCTCAAGTTCCACCAACACCGATCACAACAACTGGCTTGTCAAGTCAGCCCGAGTCGACATTGAGATTAAAAATTCAATACGGGCCAAGTCACTCTATATCACAACCATCATATTTCAGCCTTGCTAATCAAATTCACCAGCGTGACCTCTGGGGTATATTAAATGTGTATATTACATGTGTCATCTCTCAAATGTTTTGCGGGGGAGATATCCATCTACACTGGTAAATACAGCAGAGAGGCGAGCCAGCAGCAGTCGCAGTAGCTACAACAGATTCGCTCCCCATAAAAATGAGCAGTGGATAGATTTCAGCGTACAGCTTGCCAGAACCACGGGAGGGAGACTAAATGATTATGTTACAACAACACCGCTCCAGCTCTCGGAAAACAACAATCAGGGCCTAGGTAGGATACTGTGGCCGAGAGAAATTAAAGGGGAGTGGGAGCGAGAAAGAGAGAGGGAGGGTGACGGATTTCATGGAGTTTATCGGGGGCTGCAAGCACATTCGGCTGTGTGTCACTGACAAGGCAATGCTGCAGAGCACAGAGTCATGCAACTAGCGAGTAGCCTGGCCAGGAATTTTACATCCTATTTATGAGGTGATGGAGGGAAAGGGGAGAGAGAGATAGGGTTCGACTATAAACTAACCCTTATCCACAATATGCTGGCCGGTTTGTCTTAAGAGCTGCTCTCCAATGCTGCAAATGTTTCCCCTTGTTATGCAGTTGTTTCTGACACTCAGCGCCTCAGGCCCATATGTCCATGTGGCTATGAATGAACAGAACAGAACACATCCCGAGAAAAGCTAGAATGTGGGGGGGGCAGTGCACACGTTCACCCTAATACTGTGTTGGAGCACAACTTGTCAGTCAAACTCTGTTTTGGCCCTTTCAGCGAGGCCAAGTTTAAACCCCAGACCAAAAGACTTCCTGTTAACATGCAGTCTTGCACCCACTGGGACAAAAGAAAAGCGGTGTCCGTTGTGCTGTGGCATGGAAAGGGTTAACCGGCAGCAGGCTGAGCCTAATGCAGATTGTCAGGGAGATAAGATTACCAGTTAGTGTGGTGGTTAATGGAAGCCACCGCAGCCCTCCACTGACAGTTGACAGAAAAGCCAGGCTCAAGGCCTGACCATGGATACAGCAGACGGACAGAGAGACACTCTATCCACATCAGCAAAAATGTGGCTTTGCATATCTAACTTCCAAAAGAGTCTTAGACTATCACGTCCCAAGGTAACAGACTGAAGCTAGATTTGAAACCAGATTACACTTGTTCACAAAGTAAAACAAATCTCTTTTGGAAGCCATAAGAGATAAGCCATTTTTTACTTACTACTAGGCCCAGAGAGAGGACTAATGTTTATACAAGAATTTTTTACATGCATGTTAAGTACAGAGATTCAAAATACAATACATGAAAACAAACACACAAGACACAAGCAGCAATACAACTTTACTCAACTCTTGCAGTGTGTATCTAACGTCACGTTATACTCGATCTCAGACAACACTGAAATTAACCGGATGTGAAGATGTCAAAAGCTAGACCAATAGCCTACATGTACTGTGCTTCACACTAAAATACACTCAATTTACAATGCGATGCAACTGCTCATTTACAACTCACCTAGACCTCAGAGTGCTACAACGAAAGCCTATTTTCTCTGTATTCTGCTGTGTCCAACATCTTAAGCCTGTTTAAAGCCTCTGTATGTGTGTGTGTGCGTGTGTGTGTGTGTGTGTGCGTGTGTGTGTGTGATGCTGTATGACTGCAGATTACACTCTAGCCAGAGAACGTTATGAAACAAAGCCAGGGCTTAGGGAGGGGAGTTCCTCTGCTTAGGGACTTGTAGTGCAAGCCCAGGAGTCCATTCCCTGGCAAAACTGCTGGCGCAAAAAAAAGAGAGGCAATTAAGAAATGATTTTCACCTCGCAGCTTGGGACAAACCCCTTGCACCCCATCCCACCCCCCACCCCACTCACTCGTTCGCACACAAAGGCAAAGTCTGCGAGGCATAAGGGGCCCAGAGAGAGGGGGACGAGACAGACAGAACGGCAGAGAGGGAGAGAGAAGGTGAGAGACTGCAAGGAAGAGGGCGAAAGAATAGTGGGGAAAGGTGAGGAGAGAGTAGGTGCGAAAGCCAAGGAGAAAGGCGGCAAGTGTAGGGAGAAGTGGAGTGGGAAGCGAATGACAGTGAGAAAGAGGTGAATAATGGCGTTGGTATGGCGGGGATGAAGAATGAAGGTGATGCATGAGGGGCGATTAGATGGCGTCGGTATAGCTAGGAACCCACGGTGTAGAGAGAGAGAGAGAGAGAGAGAGAGAGAGAGAGAGAGAGAGAGAGAGAGAGAGAGAGAGAGAGAGAGAGAGAGAGAGAGAGAGAGAGAGAGAGAGAGAGAGAGAGAGAGAGAGAGAGAGAGAGAGACCGGCGCCTGCGCTCCTATGTCGCAGACTCTACAGCTGGTAATTGACCTCAAAGGGAGCCTGGATGGGAAGTAAAATAAATGAATTTAGGTCCACCCCAAGCACAAAGCAGTAAGAGCTGGTTCAGGAAATTGAAAGCTTATAGTAGCTCAGGCTCTAGTAGTGTTGGGTTGAGCAGGTATAGTTAGGTCATGAATCGGGGAGAAATTTTATCGGCGTACTAATATCTAGCAGTTATGGGTTAGTTAATAAGGTAGCTGGCTGGCTCAGTTAATAAACATCACAAGGTCCATTATTGGACACAATCGTTCTGGTTATGGCAAGATTTCAGCCTTTCAAATAAGCCGATTCATTTTGTCAGCATAATCACAAGCAAACCAGTGATTAACAATGCCAAAGTTGTTCTAAAAAAATAGATCCATCAGTATCTCATGCTGCAGCGCTTAAATCTCCAGGTCAGACCCCAGTGTCTATTAGCGGACATGCAGCCAGACCTGGATGTGGTTAATTCTCAGTGCCAGGTTTTGGTTTGGCCTTTTCCTGGCAACATTTTCCCTTTCTTTCACAACTAACCAACCTCCCCGACTTTCACAACCTGTTTGAATACTGTAGTCCGACTGTGCGGCAGGTCGTTGTCCAAACAACATCCACGTCCAACAATGTCTCTCCACCAGCTTCCCCATAATAGAGGCATTTATTGCCTGTATAGTACTTTATGAGTTCAGTAATTTGGTTCATGTACTTGAAGAGTTTAGGTCATATGGTTTGGGCCATTAGGTGCCAGGTAACACGCTCAAGTCGGTCACACACACCTCTGTACCACGCACAGACACAAGTCACAGCTGCTGCTTTAAATGTCTTACATATTATAGCTACTGCAGACATTAGAAACCTCCAGGAACAAATTACTATTGATTGTCAAACGTTACTGAATATGCTTTTCACACTACTGTGGTAACCTTAAGTAGACCTATAACTGCTACTGCTCTACTGTTACATTTCAAGGTGCATTTAATTAATACCGTTATTCTGTACATTAGTGTGACAAATAAGGATGAGTGTATCACTTGTACACACTCACTTCAGCACACCAGACAAGAACTAAAAACAACTGTCAGAAATGATTGAATGGTATGAGTAATATGAACTGCCACGCTTGATTTCAATGGAATCTGAATGGTAGGGGGGTTTTGTTCAAAACGGAAATGACTGTCAATAATGGTAAAGCATAACAAATGATCCACTGTCAGGAAATAGGCCAACTTCATAGATGCGGCTTGGAGAAAGTTTAAAAATGTCTTTCTACTGAAATTTACTGGGTAGAACTTACAACAGCTGGGCAATACAGGGGGAGGATATGACCAAATAACAATATTACAATGATGCATATTCTGTATTCTACATCATGGCTCCACAAATGATTATCAAAATAGAGTATATTTTGCAGAGACCATATTGTGTACATGTTCTACATGAAACATTTCCCTGGTTTAATTGAAACATCTCTGACTAGTTGAGACATTACATTTTCTCAGTGTGGTTACACACACACACACACACACACACACACACTCGATTCCTCTGACTCATATGAATCCAAGTCAGATCTAGTAACTTCCCCAGAATGTAGCCAGAAACCAGATGCTCACTGAAGAATCTAACTTTAACTTTACTCTTCATCTGTTTCCACACCCACAAGAGTCAGCTCTGAAGCAAAAAGGAAGAGACGTTTGATTTGCTCAGGCACCATGTCAGCATGTCAGTTGCTATAGAAACCGGGGGCTGGGGCTGGGGCTGGGGGGTGGGGGGGTGGAGGTTTAACCCCCCCTCACACACACACGAGGCATACAGGCATGGAGGGCTGGGTGGGTGGGGGTGTAAGGGTACACTTTCTAGTCACCATGGTAACTTCCTGTTAGGTGGCTTGCAAATTATGTTTACACAGCACATGGCAGAGTTTGTTTAGATTTTTGCTTATGTGCCAACTACCACCTGCATTACTCATTTCAAATCCGACTGTTTAAAAAAGTGAGCGATGTGAAAAAGTGAGTGTGCATCTACGTCATTCGGGCTTGGATTCAACTAGAGGTTACCTCATTTCCTCTACACATTCTAAAACAATTTAACCTAAAAAACAGCTAAGACTTACGTCAACCTCTGTTTTGAGCTGTGCATGTGCTTTTCCAGGAGCTACATTTCATGTAACGAGCGATTAGGACCGGGATCAGCACGGAGGCCTTGCTTTTACTGCCGTCACTGTGGATATTCTACTTGAGATGGTGCCTAATTTGATTATTTCTATCCTCTTGGATTTTTGCTCCTTGACGATCACAGGTTGTGATTTCCAGGGCTGGCCCTGTTCCCCTGGGCCTTGTGATGTTTGATCCAGGGCCAGGGGAGGCCGGCCAGACATTCAGCCCAGACTCTGGCGCCCTTCCCTGGGTGTACCATACACTCTAGCTCCCTGCTGTGAGGCCTGGAGGAAATCAAGCAGCCAGGAGAGCTGTAAAAACCCTCATCCATTGTGCAGAGGTTAAAAACAGGGGGAACAATACCTTTGACTTGCACTCTGCTTTTCTCTGTGGAAAAAACTTAAAAGCACCTATTGCTTAAAAAAAAATCAATAGGCAAAAAAAAAAAAAAAAAATCAATATCCCTCCACTGAGTCTTTTTAATTCATACTGTACAGCTTTTCATTTGTGAATCTTTTTCTTATACTGGCAGAGAGGTTTGTGAGGACAATCAACAGCTCTTCAAGTGTAATTTTCGCAAAGGCATAACGGCAAGGACAAGAAGATTTACCCAGGGCGAAGCATGAGCGAGAACCTTAGACGGCCGGATTATGTGTCTGTGTGTGTGTGTGCGCACTTTAGTATGTGAGGCTGTGTGTGTGTGTGTGTGTGTGTGTGGTGGGGGTAGGGGGGGGTTAATTCACACAGCTGTGTAAGATCAAACTGGAGAGGATTCCAAAGTTTCCTTTGGCAGACCAAAACAAAACAAAACGGGTGGAAGAATGCAAGAAGCTGGCTGAGCGGGAGAGAGAGAAAGAGAAAGAGGAGCAAACTACGGACAACCTAATCATGTCGCTGAGGAGTCTGATCTTTCAAGCAAATGATTAACACACACACGCAAAAACACACGGACACGCAGTAAGCAAAATGAAAACGGAGCGCGGCAAACAAGATCCTGCCGATCGTGCATTCGCTCCTCTGCAACTGGGAGGCAATTTCTCGGCCAAGCGAGGAGAAAATACCCCTGCTTCCGTTCCTTCTCCAGCGCTATCCCACAGAAAGCTCCCCACGCCTCTCTCCTCTCTTTGTAGCCACGCTGAGTAATGGCATAGAGTGAATGAGTTGAGAGGGAGGGGGCGAGAGAGAGAGAGAGAGAGAGATAGAGGGGAATAGAGAAAAAAATCCACTCAGTATTCTATTACAAGACAAGATGGGGCTGCAGGGGAAAGTAATGCGTTTCTCATGGCGGTTGGAGGGTGGGGGTGTAGTATAGACGCAAACGGAATGTGTATATATTGACCTGCGAATCAAATAAACCGTTTATTCTGCCTCTTACAGACCCCCCCCCCCCCCCCCCCCCCCCCCCCCTCCCCCCTCCCTCCTCACCGCTCCCGTTTGCTCACATGCGAGCTGACACAGGAGGCAGCACATCCGACGACTCAGCAGCAACACGGGCTGGGCTGCACAGACCGGCCCACGTTTCAGCATTAAAATGTGCTCTTGTCCAGTCCTCCAAATACATTGTGGAGGATGTAATTGGCATGAGCGAGGGCCAGAGGCAGTTAACACCGTTCTTCCACCGGTCATTTCGCTCTAAGCCAGTCAAGAACCGCAGGGTCCAGGACTACAATTTTGCCTTGGAATCAGTGCCCTTGTATAAAAGCTTTTTACACCATACCGCCTTCATTTCTTCTACTTCTTTATGACTAAGCAAGGACCCGCTTATCCAGAAAAGTACAATACAGAGAACAGGCAGCAACAGTGGTCGCCCAGCCACTTTGCTCCACTGGCTCATTACTCCTCTGGTTGGGGGGTGGGGTGGGGTGGGGGCTGCCATCCTGAATTAAGGCCTCCCCTCGCGAGGGGCCAAATGCATGGTGAAAAGGGCTGCGTTCGAGAGCTCTTTAACGGGAGGGAGGTCACCGTTCCACAACTAGCCATGCATGTTGGAGAGCCGCAAATGGCTGCCGTAAAAAGGGGGATAATGATAGTCAAATATAAAAAAGTTATCACTGGAAAATGCCCTCATGAGAGATTAAATGAGAGAGCGATTCATCCGCCAAGTCAGAGCTGTGCCAAAATGGACCTGAATAGAGTGGCCAGTGGCTCGTTGGCAGGAAGCAACAAACTGCTCCATCATAAAAAGAATGATTCATAGATTACTGCACTGGGTAGGGGCCCATGAGCCTGTAACACATAAGAAGAACAGTTATGAATGTACACTGATTGGTAAAACTCAATATGATTCCGGGACTGCAGTCTGATGACACTGTGCAACGAAAAATTTCAGGGAAATGTGACAAGTCAGCATATAGCAACTGCAAAAAGCTTCAAGATTTCCTAATCTCAGCAACACAGTCAAGAAGTTATATGTTGCCGACATAGTCTTACTGGCATATGTTTGACAGTGAAACTGTGGTATTCCGGGCAGTAAGAGAAGGAGTAATGGGGGATCAATACTGACTGAGCCTCTGCTCTGTTGCTTCATCCCTCGAGGCTTAATTCTCTGGCCGTGTAAAGACGACGGTGTCACAATAGGGGATCAGATGGGATTGACCACAGGATGAAAATGTAAGGAGTGTTTATTAAACTGATGTAGCTGAGATGGAGAGTGGAGAGAGGGTGAGGCTAGACCGGTCAAGGGGGTGTCTGAGAGATGTACACAATGGTCATGAGAAGCTAATGCCAGACTAAGCTACAATACCTTGGCCATTCAAAAACGCATAACGCATCCTATTTAAGCTTTATAGAGCTTAAAGGAAAGCTTAGGGCTAAGCTCAAATTTGAACTAGAAACAAAAGGCACCTGAAGATTCACATGATTATTTGGCACAAGTATATTAAATATACATCTTTGTACCTGCAGGTATGGTACGACATAAAAAAATTCAAACAGCCATTCAAATTTTTTCTTTTCTCTTCCTAGTGCTGAGTGTCCTCCATGGGCCCCCGTAAAGCCTGCAAGGCCAAACCAAAGACAAAGCTAAAGTGTTGATTCAGCTTCATAGGGATCCTGAACGGATAAGCTGTGGCAGCCACTCACACACACACACATACACATGCATGAGCGAGCATGTGTTCACACACACACACACACACACACACACACACAGCCTCTCAGGGCCTGACCAGCTGTCTCGCTCCCCCATCTCCATCCAAACCCACAGGAGGAGGAGGATATAAATCACTCGACAGAATGAAGACGTGCACGGAGGGAACGCACGTGGTGTACGTGACACACACGCCCCCACTTGCATTGGCCTTCCACGACTGCAGAGTGTCCAACCATGTCTTTTCTACAGCTATTTAAGCATGCTGTAAAACACACCTACACACACACAGCTCGGGACACCACCACAGGTACAACAAAGACAGTCACGCCCAGTTTTATGTCATTACTCATGGGAGCAAATAACCAACCTTGCATAGATATCCACAAGTCACCTTGCTAGGTTGGACCTAAAACGGGTTTATCTCACCTACTGACTGCAGGTCTACACCTAAGGACCTTTGCCTGTGCATGTGTGTGTGTGTTGGTGCCAGCGAAGAGCCAGAGATCGTGCTCGATGCCAACAGCTGATAAGAGAAAAGGTCACATTGCATAACAGGCGTTGGTGTGTGTGAGTGTGTGTGTGTGTGACGTAACACTGCGATAAACAGAGGAGCAAGAGGAGATGGGGGAGAAACAGAAAAAGAGACAGAAGGGGGTAAACAGGGAGAGTCTCTGTGTTTATGTCGGAAAAAAGAGCAGAGTGGTGATGCATTTGGCCGCTGAACATCCATCGGCAGTCCAAATTGAAGCCGGCAGTTCAGAGAGAGCCTGTAATGATGCAGTAAACTCTCCACTGGCAAAGCAGGCCTCATTTAAGGAAAAAAACTCCCTTCACCTCATTTCAGAGCAAACTTAATAAATACATAAATAAATAAGGCTAAATTAAAAGAGGCTGGGCTCGCCAGCTTCACTCCCAGAAATGTTTTGGCTGTGCGTGTGGAGCCGGCAGAGCCTGTGAGAGGAGAGAAGAGGCCAAGGGGATGTGGGGCTGCGCCTGCAGCGTGGGAAGGACTGCTTCCTCACTGCCTCCAACACACAACTGTCGAGTGAGACACGTCAACTAGGCCCTAGGCCCTGGCCCATGCTGCTTATCAGGCAAATTTGACTACACTAGCTTTGAACTTTTTCAAGGCTAGTGAAACGGGGGGAAAAAAGGCTGTAGAACACACTACACTTGAACACATGCATTATGTATTTACATCAATTTGTCGATGGGTTTTGTGTATTCCTACTGCATACTGTTTAGTAGGTAGAATGTATATACTTTATATTGTCTGTAAGGGAATACGCAGTCTGAGCGTTGAGCCACAAACCCCTGAATTGCTTCAATTGTTTGGTGTTGTGTGTGAATTGCTGGCAATATTCTCTGGGACTTTTTGGATTCTTGGCAGTTGCTGTTATGTCGCGCTGATACAATTTGGCAATGTAATAAATGTGCCCCTGCTTTGAACTATCTCTGCTGGTGCAGTAAAAACAGCACACAGCAGGGTGATGATGTTACTTTCTGAGGTAGAGAGCACCTTAAAAAAAAAATGGGTTCTCTTTTGTTGCCAGTCGTTCAAGGCTGACACCGAAAAAATGCACAAGGAAGTGTGGAAATGACTTTTACCTGCTGCTTAGAAATTTCAGCAGATTGATGAAAATTTCTGATCTTCCCTGCGTAGCACCTTTCACAGGTGCCAAGTGGAATTTAGCCTTAGTGAACGCAGTCAAATAAACAGGCTGTAAAACGTTAAGACACACTGTTAATGCTTTTGTCACAGTACACTTTAGGTTGGCCTGGTAGCCATAGTGACTGGGAGGTTGCGACGGTGAACCCTGCCATGTTGCACACGTGAGGAGAAGGGAGCTTATGAAAGAAGAATTTGCATTGAAACATAAGGTTAAATGAAGCGCATTGAGGCTCAGGCATGGTGAAAAAACAATCCTGTGACCCTCTCTTCATGGTCCTACATGAGGCCCACATTTCATTTGGACAGCCCCAAGAAGGGGAGAGAGGGGGAGAGAGAAAGAGAGGGGGAGAGAGAAAGAGAGGGGAAGAGAAAAGAGGGGGAGAGAGAGAGAGACCGGTGTGAGAGAGAGAGAAGGAGCAGAGGAGGGGGAGAGTCTGTTCCTTTGCAGTCCCCATTCTGCCCCTGCTCTCTATTTTTGTTTCCTCTTTTTGTGCACGCTCAACGCACACACTCACAGTGCAATGGATTTTCAACTTGGCCCTCATCAGTTGTGCGCCTGATGAAACAAACACTGACAGCCTCTTTACATTTGTAAAGGCCCCTGCAGCAGCTGTGCTTGTCCCACACACACCATGCGCGCACACAAACACGCACACACACACAGCCTTTGAATCGGAGGCCTAGCCCCAGCTGGGGCCTACAGGAAGAGCCGACTCTGCACAAAATGGCCCTGGCTGCACTGAGCTGCACTCTGCCATGCTCTCCTGCTACTCTCGCTAACACACATACACAAACACACACAGTGTGTCATGTTCTGTTAGACAGAGCAACACAGCCGCACATTAGCGCTTGCTACCTCAGTCATTACACAATGGCTGCCCCTCAAAACCCTGCTTAAAAGCCACCCACAAATTTAGAAAGACGTAAGTACATAATTTTTTTTTTTTTTATCCTTACAATAACAGCAGAGAGAGAGAAAGAGCACTAGCTATGCCTCTGCAATGCCAGTAAACTTGCCATTAATGACGAGGCATCCTTGGGAAGTAAAACCCTGAAATGGCAATTTGGCTGTTCTTTTCGCTCCGTTCACATTGGCGCCTATCAATCGTGGAAGAAAAGGGTAATTGCATTGCCTTGTTTGCTTTTATTAAGGACTCATCCCCCTTCTTTCTATCCTTTTCATGACTGATGAATTTTAATAACATTCGCAGATAGTATGTGTTTGTTGGGGGGCGGGGGGTGGGGTGGAGGGATAACAACTCACACTCATGTTTCAGGGGAAATGGTTAAGCCAAGCATGTATAATTGTCTTACGCTAATTAAGGGGGGGGCAGGAGAGCTAGGGGGGGAAATCAGTAGGGGCCAAGAGTCCTGTCTCAAAGCTTGGAGGGGGGGGGGGGGGGGGGGGGGGCTTGGGGACCTGGACATGGGCTCTCCCAGGTTGTTGTGCCATGTTTGCGGGCCTGGTTTGGTCCGAGCCAGACTCTCTGTAACAACCGCAGCTGCTGAAAAACCATGACAGATGTGAAACACATGCACGCGCACACACACACACACACACACACACACAGGACAGAAACATGCACATGCACCCCGCAAACGTGCACACAGACACACCATTTCCCCAGTCCCAATGTTCTGGCTCCAGTTCTAATTATACACCCAAGTATGAATAGACCATATAAAAAGACCCATCCAATTTTAGAGAGTGTGACATTGTTGGCCGTCTTAGCCGGGCTCAATTTAAGTGGGGACTTTTGTTTCAGTTACTCATTATTGCCATGGCACATCCTGTTTCCTCAATTCAGAGAGACTTACAAACAACTTGACTAGATCAAAAACTTGGAGTTTTAATGTGAGTATATCATTTGAGGCGCATTAAACGTGGAGAAAACATCATACAGGCTAGATAAAGTCTTGAATCCCTCAAAAGTGGGATTCTTCTTCGATAAGACTTCAAAGCAGACAACTGGACCAGGGCAACAATGCCAGCAGTGGCAAATCAAAAGCACAGTGACATGCAATTCTGGCGTATATGTGGGAGTCTACTTGCCATATTTTTCATATTTTTTTCCAGTAAAAGCCTACTTTTACTGAGAGGTAAAACAGCATGCAGCAGCTGTGAAAGGACCCAGATGGACAGTTTAATGACTGAAAAAAGTTCTTCAGAAAAATGCCATTTAGGCTATTGTTATTTAGTAGCAGTTAAGACTATGCCTTAAATGCTTGAATGTTAAATTTATTTAGTTCCTATTCTTGCTCAGAGAACAGAACCCCCCCGGTGGAATTGGAGAAAAGATTTTGGAAAGCAAGAGAACAAACCTCTTTGTATGTACTGTAATTGTTTGCCTGCCCCCTTCAAACCTGTTGCTCAGTTTGGCCTTCTGCAATATTTTCTTTCTATACTAAATACATCTGTAGCTTATGCGTGTGTTCTGGAATTATTCAGTAAAAAAAATTGATGTAGAAAACAAACGGAGACTTCTTAGAAGCTCCCAAAATGTTGTTTGGCGGGGGGGGGCGGTTAGCTGTGGTGACTTCAGCTCCAGTGCATTAGCAGACATGATATGCCTCGTGCAATTAAACGCAACAATGTGTCCATTAGGCGCGTGACGATAATTCACTGCAACAACGTATCAGTACATCAAAGAAGTGCAACAAACTTTAAAGCCCAGAGGCCAGGCGTGTACACTCGGTGAAAAACGATACATGGTAACTTGGCCGAGCGATATGCCGAGCCATTCACACTTTGCAAGATTAGCTCTTTGTTTCATTTCTGCAGGAGGACAATTGTGTGTCACGCAGGACAAAACCTAAACCACGGCTACAATTTAAACCTCGATGGTGGCTGGAATATTTTACAGCCCCTTCCCCATAAATTCGCCGGTGTTACTTGCAGAAAGAAAATGGTTGCTTCTTGCTATCGCTTCATACATGAGCCTCTGCAATGCGACTGAACACACAGCCTCTTAAAAAACTGGATCATGCAACAACCTTGTGCTCCATCAGATCGAGCCTTTAATGCGCTGTTTAATGTGGATTCATCGGCTATGGGCGAGACTCGAACGCTTGTAAGCTAATCCCCTATAGTATTGCAAAAATGGACTTATCCCTCAGCGGGCTGCTGCAATATCTCCCATTCGTTCACAGAGGTCACACGGAGACCTGCAAAATTACTGGGACTCTTATTGACTTTATATCGCTAGTAGGACCAATACCAATAGAAACCACAAAACAACAAGAACCAAGAGTATCTCTACCACGTTTCATGTGGTGGAAATTGAACGGATATGTTGAATTGCATGACCCCCCTTTCCTTCTGCTCTCCCTCACTCTTTATGGAGAAAATTAAAGAGCCACAACAGTCCGCGAAACATGTCGGTCTTCCCAGCCCTACAGCAAATATATACTACGTCCAAAGACACAACGACACATCAAATATGAATTAAATGCGATGGTTCCAGCACCAGAAAGGTTTTCATATTGCTATTTTTAAGGAAATGACACAGTTTAATGCTGAGATATAATGCTCAGCATGGGACGAAATGGAAGCCGAAATAGCTGAGCCATGGCCGACAGGCTTGTCTTCACGGCTCTGAATAGGAAGCTATGGGGAGCAAACAAAGCCTTTCTGGAAACAATTTACCAAGTCCTTTAATTTAGAACGTTTTATACCTTTATCACATAGCTAGGTCACAATATGCATCCCCACATCACGCGTTAGGACGATGCAAAATCCGCAAAGCAATCCCCCAAAGCACCTAATGTTCAAATAGCCTAAAACATGTCTGATGTCGAAGAAACGCTGCAACACAGACATTGAATAAACATTGCTGTCTCTTTAAATAAAAACATGTAATTGTTAACACGTTGGGCAAACTCATGCATCTTTTAAAGGCTATTTGACCCAAATAGTACACAAGCTGCGTAATGGTAACCTTCACAGTCCGTGATGAAAGTTTATGCATTTTCATCAAAACAGGCGAAAGCAAACTTGAATAGAGCGAATGCATTTATGCACCATTTGAGCAAAGGTATGTTTGTACTTACGTATTTCTTTTGAATGATATTCCTCTTAGGTCTTTCCTTGCTCATTATGCAATCCCCAAAAATGTTTGGCTATAAAGAGAATGGCCACATGAATTTCTTTCTTTGACTCTCGCCTCTCCCGGAGCACCAGCAAATGACGATTTAAATCCCCGGCTCTGTAGGAAAAGCTTGCTGGCTTTGCAGAATCCTCCTTCGGCGTTTCCCTCGACAATTTGGATATAAATCCCAAATTTAAGGGTCGACGACGAGCAGAGATGGACTGAACCCAAACTCACTTGGGCATAACATAGTCAAAACAAATTCACAACAATAACTTCCATTCGCCAAAACAGCTCGGCTTCTCTTCTCTGCGCGCTCACTCCCGGCTCTTTCCAAATACATGAATATACGTAAGGTGAAATCAACAAGTTACATCTTGCTTGAGGTGAAGATTAGATGAGAAGCGAATAAATAAAATTAAAATAAAACGTTAGATGTCACGTTTTTTGGCTGGAGCTTGCGGACGACGAGAGAGCTCTCCAGCGGCACTGCTATACTGAGAGAGAGCAGCTCCTTTCTTCCCCAGCCTCGGCCTATCACGTCCTCCACCATTCAGCGGCAACTTCAAAATCAGCCTGAGCCAGCCCCAACCAGAAACCACTGGAATATTCCTCTAATGTTCTTATCATATCCATTTACGGACTTGTAGTATATCTGCGGCATTTATTAGTGAGTTTATAGTGACCTTATGGTACTTTACGGTATTTTATATCGCCTGTAATATCCCTATGGAGACTTAAGCCATAGTGTGTCTGTGGTAGCCTATACGACATTATCATACATTCAAGTCGTTTTTCATCGCCTGTGGTATCACTATGATATTCCTATGATATATCCCTCTAGTATCTGTGCTATTTGTATGATATCAGTCTACATTTTATAATAGGAATAGCCTACTGTAGCTCTTTTCGTTAAGGGGAGACAAAGGAGACTCGAAAGGACATTTCAAGCGTGGCTTGGGAACTCGAGGTATTATGGAAGAAGGGAGCATCTCTAAAATCAGGCGTTTCCGGGCTTTTTCATGTCAAGGAACCCAACAAGTAGACCCACATTAGAAAATGAACACCCAACTGATGGGATTTTGTACCAAGGGACCCCATCTGAGAAGATTTTTCTAGTTAGTTGTGATTTAGTATAGGAAGTTTCAATTGTCAGTACTATAGGTGGAGTAGTAACCACAGCAGGGAGAGCCTATAAAGCCTATAGGATCAAAATAGTAATTCTTATACATTCTCTCATTGGGCTCATCATCTAGCGAATTAATTAATGATGAAACTAAACTATTCCTTGTTTTGATGGGGACCCGCTGGAACCCCTGGAGGTGTCCGGACAACACTGCTCTAAAATAAACACAAATGCTGTCGTCCACTTGTGTGATGGATGTATTTTTAACTCTTAGTTGTTATTTTTTCTGCTGTAAACCCCCCCGGCACAGCTCCAACAGCCACACATCTTCTTCTCTCCCTTTGAATTGAACAGCTGTCTCACCTTCTATTCATTTTAATCCATACACTATATTCACATGATGAGCTATCTATCATACCAATACAGTTCACCAGTATTGCAACTGTGACAAATATGCTACTACTGTAAGTCTCTTTCATTTGCTTTCATATTTCATTTCATCAGCCAGATCCTAGATTGTCTTGTGATTGTCTCTGTCTATTGATAGTTTATATGTAAAATAATCCAGATAGAGCATGTAATGTGCAATAGCCAACAAAAAATAAACTGGCTATGCATGCACATTGTTGGCCTTATTGACTTTGAGTTGTATGTATGAAGATGGCAGTCTCCTGGCTTGACAGTGTTCAGATCCTCCAGCCACATAGCATGCACACAGTTTCAGAACTTCCTCAAAAATCTCAAGTGTGTGTGTATATGTGTGTGTGTGTGTGGGCACGTGCTCGTCCATGCACGTTTGGTCACTGGTAATCGTTCACTGTTGTGTAATCCACTGTGCTATGACTGTTACCTGACGGGTGTCCTCATCCCCCTCACTGGCCGTGGGCACGCTGTGTCATGATTCTAATATACTGAGTGGGAGGGCTGTTCTGTGTGAACTTTGGTGATAGTGTAACACTCGCGTGTGTGTGTGTGTGTGTGTGTGTGTGTGTGTGTGTGTGTTTCACA